>NW_021861344.1:0-932 GCF_006229205.1 Suricata suricatta | reverse complement strand
CACCTCTGAAAGCGAGGCCTGTGTTATGACGGTTGGCAGCAATTTATTTGTTTCCCAGAGACCCCACACACCTCAAGCCGAAAGTTGTACCTGGTGCCATGTAAGTACAGCACACATACCAGAAACCTCAACAATAAGACCATCCAGCCTCTATGTGGATCCCTGATAAACAGAGCTGATGTTCAACACACTTTTGAAAACTGTGGACTCTGCAGCCAAACCTGATGAGTGGGTCAATGTAACTGCCTAACTTCTTAGCTCTGTGACCTTGAACAACGCACTTCACTTCTATGTGCCTTAGTTCCCTTATCTCCAACTTGGATTTAACAGTAACAGCACAGACCTCAAAGGATTATTGTAAGGATTAAATTTGTTATTGCAAATAAAGCAAGTGGACAGACTATATAGAAAACATTCAGTAAATCCCAGGTGTTACTATTGTCATTGTAGCTCCGTGGGGGGTGGGACATGAGGACAGAGACTCAAGTGCAGCACCTCTGTGATAGGTACTCAGTAAGTGTAGGTGGAACAAATAAATGATTAACATTTATTTTCCACATTTTGATGTCATATGGTTCTCATAGAAGTTATATAATTTAACCCACAATAAAGGGTAATACTGCCCACCCCATTTTATTGATGAGAAAACTGTTGATCAGAGATTTTACCAATCTGTCCATAGGTTTATACACTGAATGTGCTGAGTAGCCACGATTTGAAACTCTTCCCTTCCGAGCCCTCTCTCCTCATCTCCTTACCTTGCCTTGTAATTGGGACTGCCAACCCCAAGCTTCCCACCTGGCCCACACCCTGCCCCAAAATGAAAGCAAACCACCTGCATGTTTGGTGGCTCAACGTGTCCTTATCTGGTTGTCTTTCGCTGTGTCATTTAATTCTGTGTGCTCAGCCATGACTTGGAAATTGACGGAGGC
>NW_021861343.1:0-932 GCF_006229205.1 Suricata suricatta | reverse complement strand
AAGCAGAGAGGTCCCTGCACCCCCACAGGACATGCCTCTTCCTGCTCTTTCTCCTGGCGATTGACAGGATTTCACATCCATACCGACCTACACATTGTTCGGAGAGCACACCATATTCTCCGTTTAGACACACTACGCAGCCTTGAAGTTGTGTAAGAAGAAAAAAAAAATGGTGGAAGCAATGATATGAGCCCTTGAAAGTAGTCCAGGTCTATTTTTGCTCCACCTTGAAACAGAAGGTGGGCACTTGAAGCCAGCCCGCTGGATGCCATGGTGCATGTCCCCATCTACCTGTGGCATGTGAAGACAGGGCATGGAGGGGGCACTTGCAAGGAAGAGCACTGGGTGTTATATGAAAACCAACTTGGTAATAAACTGTTTAAATACAAAAAAAAAAGTTTACACAACATGGCATCTTCTAAAGTTTCTCTAGGTCTATTTGGCACCACCAAAAATATTATACTTGGTATTTTCCCAAGTACTAATGCTTTATACTTGAACTTGCAAAATATTCTTTAGGGGCACCTGAGTGACTCAGTTGTTTGAGTGTTGGGCTCTTGATTTCAGTTCAGGTCGTGATCTTATGGTCATGGGATCAAGTCCCACATTGGACTCTGCACTGACAGCACAGAGCCTGCATGGGATTCTCTCTCTCCCTCTTTCTGCGTCTTCCTGATTTCTATAAATAAATGACTGACGAAAGAGAGAAAGAAAGAAAGAAAGAAAGAAGGAAGGAAGGAAGGAAGGAAGGAAGGAAGGAAGGAAGGAAGGAAGGATGGACTCTTTACCCAGGGCTAATCTGTTCATTGTCTCAAGGACAATGTTAGTGATTAATAGGTAAATAATAACAGTCCCTCAAAATTGAGTGTAATGCTAATTAATATCATACTGCATCATATTACTGAAATCATTGTAATTTCACCAATGAATAA
>NW_021861342.1:0-932 GCF_006229205.1 Suricata suricatta | reverse complement strand
TTAAATAATATATTAAACTGGACAAAGATCTTCCCTCTCTTTGGAGTTTGATGGGTTTTTTGGTTGTTGTTGTTGTTTTGTTTGTTTGTTGATTTGTAGACTCTGAGGTTATGGCCTGTGTCTTTTGATATGGTATCCCCACCCTCGGGTGAGCAATGAAAATTAGAGCTAATCCACTGTTTTTTGGCTTCTAACCTGATGTAAAGCCTCAGCCATAAAACTTGGAGCTGAGTAGAGGAAGGGAGCCCCCAGCCCTTTGGCTGAGCTCATCTGGAATTAGCCCCTGAAACACAGAGTTGGGGGTTATAAGAAATAGTGGTAATTTCCTTACCTATTGGGTACTGTCACCCTTGAATAGGAGCTGAGACAAGAAGAAGCCACATTTTTCCTAGCCACATCCAGCCTGGGTGAAGTTTTAGTCATGATGATTCAGGAGTAGGCAGTGGGCTGTAGCCTAAATGCTGCAGACTCTCACAGTTCTTATCAAGTTTTATTATATTTGTTTTGAATAAATGATTATTCATTTGCTGTATGCTCTTAGGAAATTTTCAAAAACTTTTGACAGGTTTTTAATTTTTAATAGTTTCCACAAGTTATGGTTGATTTTCTTGAGAGAGGGTCTGTGGAGTACTCACATTTCCATACGGAAAGTAATCCCCAATAGCATATTTTTACCTACTTTTTGCTGAAATTATTTAGAAATGGTTATGGAATAAAATGAGTTAAAACTAACAAGTACTAAGTTGTTAAATGTTCTGTCCATTAAAAGATGATTTTCAGTCATTTAAAATAAATGTATATAAGATGTCAAGTCTCTCACTTCATATTTCATTGTATAATGCAACAAATAAACATTCTGGTTTATTTAAAATTACCACAGTGGCAGGGATGGTTAAAATATATACCTCATATAGGAGAGAGAGCTAAAAAAA
>NW_021861341.1:0-932 GCF_006229205.1 Suricata suricatta | reverse complement strand
CAATAAGAAATTCACTTACTTGTGGCCCGTTTTTCACTGGGATCCTAGTGGACATAAGAAAACCTCTTTGTTTCTTTAATATCCTAAAATCAGGGGTAACCACAAAAGCATATCAGCTATCAGTAAAAATATGAATAATTGTCCTTTTGATAACTGGCAGGCTCTGGTAAGTGTATGGGGCTCTGCTTGTTAGTCTGATTTATCTTGCAGGAGATTTCCCCTCTCAAGTAGTTCATGTTGGGTGGTAATGGCATAACCAGCTTGAAAATTCCCTTTCTCATTTTTACAATCTGACCCATCAACAAACAAAATTAGAACAGGATTAGTCAAAAGAGTGTCTCATAAATCAAGATGTGGTATCATGACATAGGATGTTCTTACTTTACAGTAACAGAGCTTGCCTTCATCAGGCAGTGGTAGTAATGTACAGGATTAAGAACATTGTGCCATTTTAAGGTGCAGATTTTGTGGCGAAAGCAAAAGTGTCTCATAGGAGGTTAGCATGCTTGCAGAGAAATGTTGAGTCAATCTGGGTTAAGAAGACTTTGAAAAGTGTGTGGAGAGTTTGTAAATAAATGCCATTTCCTAAGATTAAATCCTTGGAGGCTTCTACTAACCTTGCAGGGCAACTCTAGCCTGAAGACAGCTGAGACAGGAGCAACTGAGTCAAACTGGATGCTAATAGGCAGTAGACCTGTCTTTATTACTATGTTCATGCATGAGCGTTCCCAGGGCTTCATTATCTCTTTTGTGCACAAATAAGGTAAAAGGGGGCACCTGGGTGGCTCAGTTGGTTAAGCGTCCGGCTTCGGCTCAGGTCGTGATCTCACGGTTCGTAGGTTCGAGCCCCGCGTCGGGCTCTGTGCTGACAGCAAGCTCAGAGCCTGGAGCCTGCTTCTGATTCTGTGTCTCCCTCTCTCTCTGACTCTCCC
>NW_021861340.1:0-1849 GCF_006229205.1 Suricata suricatta | reverse complement strand
TTGGTCTTTGATTCCTTTCACGCTACTTTTTGTGTCTGGTATGAGGTAGGGATCCAACTTCAATGTTTTATGTGTGGATATCCAGTTTTGCCAGAACCAGTTTTTGAAAAAACGATTTTTCCCCTATTGAATTGTTCTGGCACATTTGTTGAACATTAGTTGACCAGATATCTAAGGGTTTATTTCTGGATTCTCAGTTCTATCCCACTGATCTGATTGTCTTTATGCCAGTGCCACACACCCCTGATTGCTGTAGTTTTGTAGTAAGTTGAAGTTGGGAACTGCGAATCCTTCCACTTTGTTCTTATTTTGCCAGATTTTGTTTCTCTTCTGGGTACCTTATATTTCTGTATCAATGTTAGAATGTGCAAAATATGTCTGGCAGATTTCCCACTCTGCTTTCCAGCACCTGTTCAGTTCAGGGCTTATTCTCTGGGAGTGCAGATTGGTGTTAGTGCCTGAAGGGCTCAGTCGGTTAAACCACTAATTCTTGATCTCAGCTGGGGTCATGATCTGCTCCACAGCCTCCATAGGCATTTCTTAAGAAAAAATACATATCTTACATTTCTTCTCCAGAAATATAGTAGAAAAAAGAATAATCTTCATAGCAGGTTAATGGTAATTTATTCCACCTGTTCTCTCATAACTGTTACTTGTATCCTACCTGATTCATGGAAGTGATTTCGAAATGAAGACATATGGTCTCTGTTTATATCTGTATGTATGGTTTCTGTTTGTTGCTTTTTTCTTTTTTCTAATTGTTTATTTATTTCAAGAGAAAGAGAGTGTGAGCATGCACATGCAAGTCTAAGGACAGGGAGAGAGAGAGACAGGGAGAGAGAGAATCCCAGTGAGGCTCATCACACAGCCCATAGTGGGGCCCAGTCTCACAAACCGTAAGAGCATGACCTGACCTGAAACAAGAGTCAGATGCTCAACCTCCTGGGACATCCAATCACCCTTGTCTATTTGTATATGTCCATACATACCTATGGGTTACAGATGTGTGGGATTTTTTGTTCTCCCAACGGTATTTTCAAAACTAACTTGTAAAAAACATGTAAGTGCTCCTATAAATTTAATATTCAGGATTAAAGCCATTTAAAGCTTGTTGGTTTAAATAAAAAGACCATGTCTTTGGAGTTATCAGCAGCGCTGAATAGAATACAGACAAAAAACTTCTATCCTACTTGGTTTTATTAATCAAATAAGTCCTTGTTATCACTCATAGAATTCGTCATCAAGGAACAGCTGGGAAGGGCACCCGGGCGGCTCAGGTGGTTAAGGATCCAACTCTTGACTTCGGCGCAGGTCATGATCTCAAGGTGTGAGATTCAACCCCACATTGGGTTCCGTGCTCAGCACAGAGCCTGCTTAAGGTTCTCTCTTTTTCTCTCCCTGATCCTGTCTCTCCCCCACCTCCCACTGCCCCTCCCCGTGACACTTGCACTCTCTCTTAACAAAGGAGAAAAAACCCTCGCTTGGGACGATATGTGACATCTACTGTCTCAAGAAGTTTCTGCTGTTGGTCTAAACATAATTACGAACAAGTAGATCGATGTAATAGGATAATAAATATCTTTAGGTGAAATATTTAAAATGTTTCCCCAGATCTTTTTGGTAACCTAGAATTTTTAAATTTTGCTATGTTAAATTATATAATTTATTGGCGACCAGAATCCGAACCAGGAAACTGCCTATCTGCAAGTTATTAGAAAAATGCTCTTCAAATTAGAACCTCCCTTTTTTCTTTGAAAATAGGTTCCATGTCCAGTGCAGAGCCAAACGTGCGGCCTGAACTCACAACCCTGATGCGAAACCAACTGAGCCACCCCGACGCTCCCTATGA
>NW_021861339.1:0-932 GCF_006229205.1 Suricata suricatta | reverse complement strand
GCAAGGACACGGACTCAGCTCCAGCATCTGCCACCGCGGCCCCGTGCCGAAGGCCACGCCAGCCAGCAGATCACGGAGGAGGCGGGCAAGGACAGAGCCGGCCCACGGCAGGGAGGAAACTGGGAAGGGGACCCCAACCAGGGAGGCCACGGAAGGGGCACGCATGATGATCTGCACGTTCTGAGTGACAGAGCGCGGCCCGCCCCCACCTTCCTGACCGGGGAGCCAGGAACACCCCAGGGAGAAAGAGGAACACGGGTGACCCACCGCTGCGTGGGGCCGAGCTGCACGGCGTGGAACACTCCGCAGCTTCCACAGAACTCCTGACTGCATCAGCCTGTGGGTCAAGGAGCAAAAGGCCTGGAGCCGCTGGGCATCTCCTCGCGGCCCGGGCGCAGGCGGCAGCGGCGTGGGCGCTCGGGGCATACCGCAGGGGCAGGCATCACGGAGGGTCTCTTCCAGACCACCCCCCATCCGCACCCGCACCTCGGCTCCCCTGCCCGGTCTCTCGTGGGCCTGCTGTGGTCACAGGCCCAGCGCCCCTTTGGGAGAAACCCTGAGCCTCAGCTTCCAGTAGCCAGAGGCCTCCCAACCTGTTCGCACCACAGAAGAGCAAAGAAAATGGTGCTCCTTCGGCACAAGGGGCGGGCTGCTGGGGACGAGGGCTGGGGGACGGGGCTCCAGCAGTGAGCTCCGCACTCGCAGCCCGGCCCCACGGTGGGCGGCGCCGGGGGCAGCGGTGGGCCCCGGGAGCATGGGGACAGGGGGCCGAAGATACCACCTGCTTCCTTATGTCAGGAAGGAGCCCTGCGGCAGCGCAGCCGCGAGGCCCAGGCCCGGCCACAGCAAACAACACGCACCCGCGCGGCCCGAGGCTCCGGGTCCCGCCCCCGGGGACTTGCAGAGGTTGGCGTGCCGACAGGTGCCGACAG
>NW_021861338.1:0-932 GCF_006229205.1 Suricata suricatta | reverse complement strand
TCAGCAAGTATGACACAGCGCTGTAAAGCCGTGCAAGCAGAGTAAATCTCCTCAAATCTAAATAAGACCTCAAAAGGCCACCTATCATAGCTGATGTATTTATTTCCACAGTGTTTCCACATGGGGCACTGCCTTACCCTTTGGGCACCAAACACTGTCAGAGTTTCAGAGAGTTTTGTTTTTAATGCCAGATCCTTTTTATGCCAATTAGAGATAATCTCCTTGGGCTCTTAAGTAATTTGTCTGTGTAATCTCAGGCTCACTGAAAAGAGTCACAAATCCTTTGTTGATTGGATGACAGAGTGGAAACTCCGCAGGCACAGTTAGAAATTAGTCAAAACTTTTAAGTCAACGTGATGTCTTCACCCTCTTCTTTTATCAAATAAAGAAATCTTCCTGCACAGATTGATGCACAAATTAATTTGAAACAGGTTCATGGGGACTTTTCTTTGAGCTTGCAAACCACACACACACACACACACACACACACACACACACACACACGCACACGCGCACACGCGCACCCATTTGCCCATGGGGGGCACAGATTGCCCACACACAGGCACATATCGCCCACAAATGAACAAGTTCAATGAACCCCAGAATTAGGAAATTTTCCCAAGGAAGCAAAATACTTTTGTTGAATTTGAGAGGTTTTCACTTTCTAATGGAATTTAGAAGGATTAACAGCAGAGAGAGTTTGTTAAAAACTTAACTTTCTTGGGCTACAAACTTCTGTAGAATGAACAGACCGGAGTGGCTTAATTATATTATTGATTGATTATAATAATTGTATCTTTTCAGCCCATGTTTATTTATTATTCTAAAATATCTGAAAATGTTCATATTGCCATTTAAGGTGTGACCCTCACCTAGAGGAATGTAATTTTATGTTAACAAATTACTAGTTTTGTCTATCTATATATATTTTT
>NW_021861337.1:0-932 GCF_006229205.1 Suricata suricatta | reverse complement strand
TTTTTTTTTTTTAATTTTTACATTCCCCATTCTGTGTTCTTTTTTTCCTTGTCCAAATATAATCCTACAATTCCACATCCTCTCTTTCTCTCCCCTTTGTCTCTCTACAGAAGGGGATCCTTCCCCTCTCTGCCTATGCCTCCCATTTTGTGTATCCCAGTTCACAATCATGCACCTATGGCCTGTCAGGTTGTCCTCATGGGCCCCTAGAGATGTTCCTGTCACTGTGTAGCCCAGATTCCTGAACTTGCAAGTCTTCTGGGCTCAATACTGCTGTGTTTGAGGGACAAGGGATTTGGGTCCCCTTACTCCGCCATCATGTTGACTCCCCCTCCCCATAGCACCTTTATGTGTAAGAGTAAAATATTGGAAACAACACAACTGTCTTTTCTTGTATGAATGGTTAAACAAACTGTTGTACATATATAATTTGAAATTTTACTCATCACTAACAAGAAAGAAGAATTAAAACTAAAAAAATGGCTGAATTTCCAAAAGAAATTGATGAATGAAATAAATTCTAAATATTACATATTGTATGTTCCATTTACATAACATTCTTTAGGTCACAAAATTGTAGATGGGAACACATTAGTGACTGCCAGGATTTTAGAAGGTGTGAGGATGTAGATCTGGCTGAAATATTAGGAATCCATTTAGCAATGAAAATGTTTTTGATCTTGATGCTATTGATATCAATATCCTTACTGTGATACTGCACTACAGTTTTGCAAGATTGCATCAGTGGGGAAAACTAGATTAAGGGTATATGGATCTTCTGTGTTATTTATGACAACTACATGTGATTCTATATAAATCTAATTTTAAAATTTTTAAATTTTTAAGTGTAATCAAAAAATCTAAACAGCTGCTCCATGGTTGCCTGCATTTGTATGTTGATTTTGAAAAATATAAGGCTAGTTTAATTGTAT
>NW_021861336.1:0-932 GCF_006229205.1 Suricata suricatta | reverse complement strand
TCTATGCAAACATAAAGTAATGGTCCAGCTGGGAAATTGGACCAACTTGGAATTTGGTAAAATAAGTAGATTTTACTTATTCTCAAAGTGTCTCTAAATTTGGAGAAAACATATTTATACAATCATGTGATGGGATATTTCTTTAAAAATATTGTTATTATCCCCAAGGTAAATATTATTCTTTTGTTTAGACTTTACATAAGGCAGTAATCTATGCTTTGGAAATCATACATTCAGGCTGGAACACTAGAGGGGCTCCAGTTTTTTTCTGCGTCTAAACTCAATATGGATGAAATTTTGGATTACTATGGCCTTTTACTTTTCATATTAACGTGGTGAGAAACATTTTTTAATAGCAAAGAGAAAAGGTAAGCTCTAAAAGAATTTGGATGTTTGGATCGGGCTGCTTCTTTTTTAAAAGAATTAATATTAATTGCAAATCCTTTGGTGATCAAAAGTACAAAGGAAATGTAATCCCATGTTGGTACATGGCTCTCACTATTGTGAGTCAAATAGTGTCCTCACAAACAATGGCAGCTTATTTATCTAACCTTGTTCCTTATAATGACTTTTGGGATAATTAAAGCAGAATCCATTAATCCTATAAAAGTTTTTAGAAGAAAACTTTCTAAAATATATGACAAACTTTCTTTTCTGTTAACCTTATTGAAGATAAATGAAACTTCCTAATGGTTAAGAGAAATCTCAAAAGGAACCCAGGGTTGAAGGGAGAAGGGGAGAGGGAAGGGAGGAGGTGGTAATGGAGGAGGGCACTCATGGGGAAGAGCACTGGGTGTTATATGGAAACCAATCTGACAATGAACTATTAAAAAAAATCTCAGAAGCATTCATTATTTTCCAGCGCTGGAAGAGTCGAGAGTGCTAAAGATGTAACAATAACAATTATCTTCATAGTAGCTAACATGTGTGAT
>NW_021861335.1:0-932 GCF_006229205.1 Suricata suricatta | reverse complement strand
ATTTCATTTCCTCAGTCAGTGAGGGTGATGGAAGGTGGCTATGCCAGATTGAGAGACAGGATAACCACGCCCGATTGAGGACTTTGCTTAGACGCCAATTTGAACAAAAGTCATTTTCAAAAGATATTCTTGAGCCACTTAGGAAGATTTCATTGTACAAGCTCATATTAGATAGGTCTAAAGAACTACTGACAATTTTGCTGTGATAACAGCATTACGGGTATGGTCGTAAGAAAATGGCCATTGGGACACCTGTGTGGTTTAGCTGATGGAGTGCCTGACTTGGGATTTTAGCTCAGATCATGATCTCACAGTTCGTGGGACTGAGCTCCACAGCGGGCTCTGTGCTGGCAGAGCAGAGCCCGCTCCAGATTCTCTCCCCCTCTCCCCCGCCCCACTCTGCCACCTGCATGCACGCTTTTTCACAATAAACATTTTTAAAAAAGAAAACAAATGACTTTTTTTTTAAGAGACGTGTAATGAAACATGTAGGGGTGAAATGACAGTGTCTGGGATTTGCTTTCAAATTAAAAACAATTTATAAAACACCACCACTCGTGCATCTTAGGTGAGTTAGGAGCCGCACTGCAGTTTTTATAGGGACTTATTTTACTTATTCTTGGAGCAGGGTTGACGCAGATGGGTAAGGGCTATGAAGATCTAGTTTGGGACAACTCTGATATACCTGGAGATGAGGCACCAGTATTTTCTCTGGAACTCTGAATTATGGTGGGAAAGTCTTTATTGCATTAAAAAAAAAATCCCTAAGTGTGTATGTGCTGGGTTTACCCTCCGGTTTCCTAAACAAGCGACCTAGAGTGGCTTACGGAAAGCTTGTCCTGATTACTATACAGCTGGGTTTAAATTATGTATCATTGATAGTGGGAGTCACACTTCTCTAGAAGGTAATTAGGCATTATCTATCAAAATTA
>NW_021861334.1:0-932 GCF_006229205.1 Suricata suricatta | reverse complement strand
GAGTGTTTCTGGTGTTGTATGTAGAAACACAGTGCAAAACATCACACGTAAGCTTTGGGTATTGGAAAGAGTACAAAATCTGTAATTTCACAAACTATGTAAATGGCGTTTAGTAGACTATTCTTTGTAAGCCATAGTTACCTTACCTTAGAATAAGGAAATAAAGTCAGATTTTTTGTGTCACTCAAAGTTTCAATAATTGGAGAAGGCACCTGGCATAGCACTACTTCACTGTGTGTAGAATTCCAGAATTGAAGCTAAAACTCCAAATGATTGACTCAAAGTGACTTCTGAGCACCTCTTTTACCATAAGGTAATAATTACAAGAGTTAAAATCTCCTTCTGAAAGTCACTCTGTTAATATAAATCACACTGTCTTTGCCTTTCCCTTAGTAGCTATATAAAGAGAAGCTCAGGACTGAGGAAGAAATAATTGAGGGAATTTTCAACCTTATGGGTAGTTCACAATAGGTTTAAGGAGACATTTCACTACAGTCACTGTGAAAGAATGGCAAAATTGTTTTTCCAATCCAGTTAAGTTTGGGGATGCTGCAAAAGAGCCCAAAAGGTTTGAGGTGCCTACAAAGAGTAAGAGTCTGGCTTCTAGCTTGAGGAGTGTAGACCTGGAGAGGTCTCTAGGCTGCAGATTAGCAGAGGAGCTAGTTCAGAAGGGGGAAGAAGGTTAGTATTCTATGCCAAGTAAAACAGAAATGTTTCAAATCTGCCTGAGGTGTTCTTTCAGACTCAGAAAGAGTGGTAAAAATAATGATTGGGAAAATAAAATCAGTTCTTTCACTTTCCAATGAGTCCAAACTCTTCATTAAGTTTGGTTTTTTATTTGTTTGTTTGTTTTGTTTTTGTTTTTGTTTTCTTTTGATTGCTTGTCTAGAAGGCCATTGCTGAGCATGGGTATCTTTGGGCCACATTACCTA
>NW_021861333.1:0-932 GCF_006229205.1 Suricata suricatta | reverse complement strand
GCACATGGATAGACCCAGATCTACAGAACAGATAGACAGGAAGACACTTAAATACATGATATGAGACAAAGGAAGCATTTTTGGAAATAAGGGCTTTTGCTAATAATCCAAGAAATGCACACTAAATCATTTAGTGCCCTCGCACTAACCACATTTACAAAACCTTGAACAATGATAATACTCAGTACTGGCAGGCTATGTTAACGTAGGCACCCTAACAGCGAGAGAGCAAATACTTATGGTCTTTTGAAAGAAATTTGATAATATATTTCAAGACTGCTTTAGCAAGATCTACTCCTAGAAGAAAATCAGATCTGTGGGAAAAAACAAGTATAAAGTTGCTTATTACAATTTTTATAATAGTAAAAAATGAACACCAATCTATTATCTCCAGAAGTAGAGTATGGTTAAATAAATAATACTGTGCTAATATAACAAAATATTATACAGTTATTAAAGTTTTGGAAAAAATGTTAATTATACAATAGTAAGTGGAAATAATAAATAGAAAAATAGGATCAATTAATTGATTAAAATTTTATCTGTTTACAGAAAGTATTACAGTCTATAGATGTTCACAAATGATCTCTGAGAGATAAACATTAAATGTGGAGGCAAATAAGTAAATTCAAAACTAGAATCAGAGAACAAATTTCAACAATATAGATGTACTTTTGGCAGGAGTGCCGAATGTCTTATTCTATACTTTGAAAAAAAAACCTTAATACTAGTTGCAAATTCAAGCCTAATCACAGGGTATACACAATGGTTTATCTAGAAGAAATATAATTTTTTAGCTTTAAAATTAAAAGAAATTTGTCAATGGGATCCTCATAATAATATATAATGGGATAAACAACACCTTTTTACAATCAACTTCATTATGATTTTCATTCTTATAACAAGATTCTCACTGATATGAAAGAATGGAG
>NW_021861332.1:0-932 GCF_006229205.1 Suricata suricatta | reverse complement strand
GTCAGGCTCTGTGCTGACTCTAGCTCAGAGCCTGGAACCTGCTTCAGATTCTGTGTCTCCTTCTCTCTCTGCCCCTCCCCCTCTCATGCTCTGTCTCTCTCTGTATCAAAAATAAATAAAACATTAAAAAAAAAACACGGTTACGGGTCCAGTGCTTTATTTTTTGTTATTTCTAAAAAATCATAAAAAACAAAAACAATAAAACAACAAAGAAAACCCCCCACAAAGATACACTCCAATGAGTGAACTCAAGTATCACCTTTCTTCGCTTTTTTAGAATTGCTGGAATTTGATCTTTTCAACGTTGTGACCCTATTTCTCACGGTTTCAAAGGCAGTTTGAGATGTCTGCTTGAAATGGGAAAACTAGTAATTACTTACCAAACACGGGATTGCTGGCGGTGATCTAATGGGAACAGTGTTGTGTCAATGAGAAAACAGACACCATATCGCTATTCCTCGTGGGCAAGGGCTACAAAGGGCTTTGTACTGATTTCTGGCCACGGTAACTAGGCCAGGAGAGAAATTCTACACTCCTACGGGCCAGGCAGAGACAACCATATCCAAAGAGTGCTCCTCCCACAGTTGCCTACCCATTCGTTAAAACAGAAACTAGGGTTGTGTCATGGAGAGATGGCCGTCAGACTCCAGAGGGAAAAGAACATAAAGACAGAGTGGTGACAAAAAAGCAAAACAAAACAAAACAAGACAAACACTTCAAAAGCAGCAAGGCTGTAGAACATGGGCATTTTTTTCAGTCCCTGATGCTTTGCTAAAATCCTGTCCTTCTGGAAGTCCTGCCTGTATTTCTCTAATTCATACCCAATCATACTAGAGCCGTTGGGTGCAGCTGCCTCAGTTTAATGGGTTACACCCACCAGCGTGACCCACCTCCTCTCTGGCTGAACCTCCCATCGGCTGGGCCACCGACCC
>NW_021861331.1:0-932 GCF_006229205.1 Suricata suricatta | reverse complement strand
AGTCAATCATCTACAAAGCAGGAAAGAAGAAAATGGAAAAAAGACAGCCTCTTCAATAAATAGTGTTGGGAAAACTGAACAGCAACATGCAGAAGAATAAAAATGGACCACTTTCTTATACTATACACAAAAATAAGTTCAAAATGGACCTAATTGTGAGACAGGAAACCATATAACTCATAGAGGAAAACACAGCAAGAATCTTCTTGACATCTGCAGTAGCAAATGCTTTTTACGCATGTCGCCTGAGGCAAGGGAAACAGAAGCAAACAAGCACAGTGATGGAATCAACAAACAAAGCTAAAAGGCAACCTATGGAATGGGAGAAGATATTGTAAATGACATTTTCGATAAAGGGTTAATATCCAAACTATACAAAAAAACTTACAAACTCAAAACCCAAAAAACAAATAATCCAATTTAAAAATGGGCAGAAGAGATGAACAGACATTTCTCCAAAGAAGACACATAGATGGCCAACAGACACATGAAAAGATGTTCAATATCACTAATTTGAGTAGCAAATCAAAACTACAGTGAGATATAACCTCACACCCGTCAGAATGGCTAACATCAACAACACAAAAAAACCACAGGTGTTGTTGAGGATGTGGCGAAAAAGGAACATCATGCACTGTTGATAGGAATGCAAACTGACACAGCTACTCTGGAAAACAATCTGGAGATTCCTGAGAAAGTTAAAAATACAACTACCCTACCATCAAGCAATTGCAATACTGGGTATTTACCCAAAGAATTTAAAAACACTAATTCAAAGGGATACATGCACCCCAGTGTTTATGCCAGCATTATTTACAGTAATCAAATTATGGAAGTAGCCTAAGTGGCCATAAGTTGACGAATGGGTAAGGAAAACATGGTGTATATATATATATATATATATATATATATATATATATATATATACACAC
>NW_021861330.1:0-932 GCF_006229205.1 Suricata suricatta | reverse complement strand
ATACTGTCTTGAGCCAAAGTCTTGAATAGCCTTTACCCATAAGCCCTCTTTGTGCCACTCAAATGCAAAATAGGCAAATAATAAATAATAAATATATTTTACAAGAAGTATAAGGAATAAGAAATAAAACCTTTTTGCTCAGTTTGCACACAGATAGTAAATGACAACTGCCATAACCCCACGAAGCTCATCTTCTTCAAGCTAAGTGTCCTATTTCCTTTTCTTTAAAAAAATCCCATAGAAGTAGTAACTTCCTGTGATTTATTTCACTGTGATTTGTTTTAATATATCTTAAAACTATATTTTTTTGTCAGGAAGTATTCACAAACAAATTTTTTAATGTTTTCTCTTACTCCATTCTCTCAAAACTCAACAAAAAGGAGCTAAACAGACTTAATGTTTATCATTTTCATCATGAAGTCATCTTTATAATGAAGATGCTGGCTATTATAATAGAAGAAAAAATAAGAGAGAATAAGAATCGGGGTGTCCAGAAGGGGAAAACTTCTCCTCTCCATCAACTAGGTAATCCAACTGATAAATACTTTGATTTGACAATAATGCTCAAATTAGAGCATATCCAACTTCCTGGGTTTAACCCCAAATCTCATTTTACCAATCTTTTCTACGTGCTCAATCATTGTCTCACAGGAAGACCAGGAGAATCAAATCAAGCATGTGGAGTGTTTTGTAAACAAAAGCACAAATTAAGGTGCTTATTATTTCTCATGACAAATGTGCAGATTCAGTGACCACATTCTAAGTAGACATTAGCCAGCCCTGTGCTCAGCACCTTTCTACATGGTTTCCTGTACATGACTATCTCTGGGAAGCTAACATTTTTGCAGGAGAGAACCAAGGCTCTGGGCGATTTGCCCAAGGTCTCCTAACCATGAAGTAGTGACTTTTTTTTCCACCTACTGTGATCATTG
>NW_021861329.1:0-1849 GCF_006229205.1 Suricata suricatta | reverse complement strand
TCCCTAATTCCCCTTAGCCATTTTGCCCATCCCCCTCCCACAACCCCTCCAGTAACCCTGTTTGTTTTCCATATTTAAGAGTCTCTTATGTTTTGTCCCCCTTCCTGTTTTTATATTAATTTTGCTTACCTTACCTAATGTTCATCTGTTTTGTATCTTGACATTCTCATATGAGTGAAGTCATATATATGTCTTTCATACTTGACTAATATTACTTAGCATAATACCCTCTAGTTCCATCCATGTAGTTACAAATGACAAGATTTCATTCTTTTTGATTGCCGAGTAATACTCTGTTGTATATATATACCACATCTTTATCCATTCATCCATCGATGGACATTTGGGGTCTTTCCATACTTTGGCTATTGTTGATTGCAGGATATAGAATCAATGCACAGAAATCAGTCACATTCTTATACACCAACAATGAAGCAACAGAAAGAGAACTTAAGGGATCAATCCCATTCACAGTTACACTAAAAACCATAAAATACCTGATGCTTCCTTCTTCAAGTAGTTTTTGAGACTTGGTTTCTAATGCCCAGATACTTAGCATGCCTTCAATCATATATGTTACAATAAAGGAAAACCTTCAGTGAGAAACCATAAATCAAATCCTGCTTTGAGAATGAACTGTGAATTTCAACTACTTTATCAAACTTTGTACGAGAGTTGTTATAAAGTGCCAACATTGTTTGCCTCTGATGTCTTCTCCCTTTATCAGCACACCTATGATGGACATGTTGAGCAGGAGGACAGGGGCACAAGGCTTGTCAACCTATGGGAAATGGAAATAATTTTTTTTAATTTGCTGTTTGGTCCCATATGCTTTGGATCACTGAGGAGTGGCAGTCTATTAAAATATTGATGTGTGCATATGGCGTCATCTGTTTAGGATATTCTAGGAACAACGAATCTTTGAAACTCTGAGTTTCAAGTTTGAGAAAAATATGAAATGAGAATGTGAAATTATACAGGTTGTTTTCCCTCTTTAGATTTTGATCGCTGTGTAAAATAAACTTGATCTTTTCTGGTCTCTTGATTATTTGATTTAATTCTTGCTTTAATATTTTTCTGCTTTAATATTTAATGGTTTCTGTGTTTTGCACAGTTTGCAACATTATTTCAGGTCTGCTGGACCAGGATATCAAGTACAACTTGTTGATATTGTTCCATTTTTAGGAGTATCTTAGAAATATATTGGAATCTGGCAGAATCTTCTTTTCACATTTTATGTTCATATGTTTATTGATGTCAGTTAGGAACTGTGGTTTATAGATACATTTTTTCTATTTGTAACATGTCTAAGTGCCTTTACAAAGATATAAGTTAAATGTATTTATTTCTGGTATATACAATTACAGATTAATTTTTTAGTCTATACATGTATAATATTCATTTTCAGTGTATTTATACTCAGAGATATTTTTCAGTTGCATTTGAAATTAAATTTTAATTTTTTTTCTATTTTCCTTTGAAATGTATCAGTATACTTAATTAGGTAGTCAGATGTTATGTTTTTGTTTATGAAGTGAGTGCTTTTTGCTTTTACCTTTTAGGTAACAAGTATACTTTTAGGGTAACTTAGGTTTTACCTTTAGGTAACAAGTGTACTTTTAGGGTCACTAGGGTTTTGGGATGGGGACCCAGCAGGGAGCTCCCATAATGAGAGGGTTAAAAACCTGAAGAAGCAGAACTCTGAAGCTTCTATGTAGTGACAATTGTTTGGCACTGGCCTGGTACAGGCAGGTTTTAGCAGCAAATCCTGTTTTGTTGCTCTTGTTTTCCTGGTACCCAACAAAACCAAGATAATCATTTTCATCAGACCCACAACTGCTCAAAATGG
>NW_021861328.1:4089-5285 GCF_006229205.1 Suricata suricatta | reverse complement strand
AGCAGAAGAATGACAATGCCATAAACAAGATCATGGAGGACCTGGACACAAATAGAGACAAGGAGCTGAACTTCGAGGAGTTCACCATCCTGGTGGCCAGGCTCATGGTAGCCTGCCATGAGGAGATGCACAAGAACGCCCCGGAAGGAGAAGGCCATGGCAATGGGCCAGGCCTTGGGGAAGGTGGCCAGGGCCACGGCCACAGCCATGGTGGCCATGGCCACAGTCACTAATTGGGAGGCCAGGACAACTAGGGCCATGGGGTAGCCATGACAAACTGCCTTAGCTAGAAGGCTGGGAACAGGGAACAAAATAAAGTCTTCCTCCAAGCCAGCACTCTGTGTGCTTCTTCCAGCTCCCCCTTCTCAACCTGTCCTTCTGAGGACCTGGGTGTTACATGGCCCTGCCCCTTAACCGGAGCTCAAACCCTTCATTTGGTAATAACAGAGTGAGAAACCACAGTAATGTGTGTCCTAAGCTCCTTGGGCTCACTGCCCTATTTCCTCCCCTCTGACCTCAGGCCCCATGGCTCAATCCAGTCACTCCACCCCAGCTCAGGACTTCCCTGTACTTCCCATCAAATCAGCCCTTGTTTACATAGAAAAAAAAAAAAGGAGATATCCATTCCCCTCGACATGCCAGCCACCCCTACTCAGCCCTGACTGCCCCCTTCCCCCAGTGCTGTCCAACGCCTTCCACAAACATCTGTCTCCTAAGAGAACCTTATTTCTCTGGACACAGTCCAGAGGTGCACCTATAGGCCACATCTGTGGAGGAATACTGTATTGGGTATATTTACTCACAAATTTCGTTTTGAATCCATGGGAGCAAATCAGTGTCTTTTCATAGACCTAGCATCCTCACCATGGACGGACCCTGGGGCAGGTGGTTGAGAGAGGGAGACTCTGGACCCGCACCCATCCAGCCCCAGCAGGATGGAGAGAGAGAGCTCCTGCCTCCTTATTGGAAGAATGAGTTCTAATCATGGCCCGGCAGCTGTAAGGCTCAACCACCACCATGAGGAAGGTGGACTTCGGGTCCAGGGAGCCTGTTGGGCCTGAGGATTCTGATTCTAAGCCTTAAGGGCAAGCTGACCTCCCTGACGTTCCTGCAGCCCCTAGTCGGGGGCTGAGAGTCCAGCCCAGCAGGGGCATTTGCTCCCAGTCACAAAAACAGTACTGGGGCTTGGCTGGCAG
>NW_021861328.1:2493-3989 GCF_006229205.1 Suricata suricatta | reverse complement strand
CTGGGGTAGCTCAGCCACATCCCCTCCTGGGACTCTGGGGGTGCCAAGCTCTGCTCCCAGGCCCTTCCCACTCCTGTGGTGTTCCCACACAGCCCTCTTCCTGCCCTTCTCCCATGGCCAGCCAGAGCACTCACTCTGGAGCAGCTGCTTGGCTGGGTCCCAGCTTCTCCTCCTGGACTACCACTGCTTCTGGCAGAGGACGAGAGAGGTGGGTGGTGGGGCAGGCATAGGAGTCACACCGAGGAGAACCTCACCCTACAAACTCTTGACTGTATCCTTTCTTGCTTATCCTGACCTGGTACCCTTCTTCCCAGTGTCTCATGCACCTTGACCCAGGGTCAGAGTCCCCAGTACTGCCTACTGAAGTGGGGTGGGGCTTCAGGGAAGGCTGCCACTGGCTCTAGGAATAAAACTGAGGCTGGAACTCAGGTGTCTCACCCTTCTTGGTCCCGGCCTCTGTCCCCCAAGTCCCTAAACTTATAAAGAAAACTGAAAGATCAAGTGGAACTAATCCTTTTTCCTAGAATTGTCTATTTTCAGATCAGAGAATAAATGAACATGTTACTGAGTGCATTGTGCATGCCACTGCTCACTGGGTGCTTCCTACATGTAGTGTCTGTGTTTCCATGGACACTTAGGTTAGAAAGGCCCCTCAACCCTTGACACCAGCTGAGGTGTGGGGTCTGCTCAGCTCCTGCTAAGGGTCGTCATCAGTCGCCTCCCTCCTCAATTCAGGTGTCAGCTCAAAATCACCTCCTTGGAGGGGCCCTTCGTGTCCACCCAAATAATCAGCTGTCTCCGCCCAGCCCATGTCACCCAAAGCGCTCTCTCTTATGGTCATTGGGGGACTTACTGGCAATGGATTTTCCCGTGCTTTTTACTGACCAACGTCTTTGCTATGTGTTATAGACAGCAGGTCCCTGTTTGCCACTGCGCGTCCCTGCCCAGGACAGGGCCCTGCACACAGCACTCATCTGTCAGTCAGTCTTTCTCAATCCTGTCTGCTGTCTAACTTGAAGTAACTCTAGTAACAGAGAGGCTGGGCTGAAGGAGGTAGACTTTTCTCCTTGACCATTGCAGCCTGCACCCCGTCCTCCATCCTTACCACAGCCTATCTCCAGGCTGCGTCAGGCCCGCAAGGAGCCCAGCCTACCTTGAGAAAGTTTGGCAGCTTTTTTTTCACCAGTTCTTTCAGTCCTCTCTGCTTGAGCCTGTCTGGGTGCCCCTGCCGCACAGAGTATCAGTGGTAGATGTTGATGATGGTCTCAATGTCTGACAGCTCCAACCTGACAGCTCATCCGCCATCTTCCTGCACTCTGCCTGCACAGCGGAGAGGCAAGGGTTCGGGTGCTTAGAAGAAAAGGCTGCAGAGCTCCCCTGACACCTCCCACAGGCAGCCCACAGGAACAAAAGGGGAAACACAGAAGGGAAAGAAAGAACGGTTTCAACTGGCCTGGGAGAAGATGCTGCCCACACATGGGAGGGATGGTTTTAGA
>NW_021861328.1:0-2393 GCF_006229205.1 Suricata suricatta | reverse complement strand
GCCAGGTTAGGGCATGAATTCCTGGGATGTACCTACACTGTTCATTCAGTCATGGGTGATTTACTCATTCATTCAAGCACACATTCGGCAAGCGGTTAGTAAATATTTGCTGTCTGTTTGGCACTGTTCCAGGCTCTGTCCTTCGCTCCCAAGAGTTTAGAATGTGATTAGGAATTCAAGCTATAAGATTATGTCCCCACCCCTTTATGACTCATTCACCAAGCTCCCCCAACATCTAGCACTACTTTCTGGTACAAAGTAGGTATTCTACCAATACTTGTATTAATAAATGAAATGATAACTAATAAGAATGCCTCTCATTTGCTGAGCTCTTTCACCTTTATATGTACTGTCTCCATTCTCAAAATAAGTTGTTATTTTCTTGTTTTAACGATAAAGAAGTGAGGCACAGAGAGGTTATTTAAACTGCCTGAGTTCACACAGCCAGTGTGAACTCTTAGCCACAGTTCCATGTGCCATCTCAGCAGTGCAAGGCAAGACGTGCTCAGGGCCAAGATGTAGCACACACAGGGCTGCCTCAGACTTTCAGAAGGCCAAGCATTCAAGACAGGTTGGGAAGAGAGGGAACGCTGCATGAAGACTGGACAGAGGGGAGACACTGGACAGAGCATGAAAATAAGGGAGAACACCCATATGAGTCCTCCAACAGTGTTTCCTGGGTGGAGAGGGGAGGCTGTCAATAAGGACATGAACCTTCAGCAAATGTGAGGTCTCCCAGCTGCCAAGCCCTGAGCTGTGAGCTCAGGAGGGTATGAACATGCAGAAGAGCCTTCCTTGAGGATCTACAGGTAATTGTCAGCCAAGGCAAAATATGTACATAACTGACTCCAGGGGAAGAAATGTTGAGAGCCGGAAGTGGCATGGAGCAATTTTTCTAGAGGAACAGTTGTTTCCAATTGGGAAGACCAGAGCAGGCTCCTGGATAAGGTGGCATCTCAACTGAGCCATGAGGGGTCCATAGGACCGCACCCTGTCATGGACGAAGGGCACTCGGGTGACAGCGCCAAAGATGAAGGCTTGGTGTACATGTGGCAGGTGGCCCCTCTGTGACCCCAGGGGAGGATGGAGGTGTGGGAGGGGAGGCTAATGGGGCGGGAGGGGAGGCTGATGGGGCAGGACAGGTGCTTATGGAGAGCTCTGTGTGCTGTGCCAAGCAGCTCAGCGTTCTCCCAGACAGGACAGGGGTGGTTTGTAGCCAGGAAGGGACAGGTGTTGCCCAAGGAGAAGCGACATAAAAATATTTTTCTTCTAGGTGTAAATTCCTAGAGGGCACGGCTCCCAGTTGGGAGCAGGATTTAGAACAGTAATCCCAAAGCCTCTAGAAACATGTTCACCCCGAGGATCTCTTGCTCAGACTGCAAGAGGGACATGTAATCAGAATCGCCCTTAACCAGGAACCAGGATGTCTGGGCCCAGTTCCTGCTATGTCACCAACCAGTCCCTCTCTGGGCATAGTTACCTCATCTGCTATATGAAGGGGTGGAGCACCTCTAATGGCTCTCCTAACCCCAACTCATTCCCTATGAATCTAAGAACCACTTGCCCACACCTCAGCCTTCAAGGAGTACTTATCACAGGGCCAGGCAGGACAGGAAGGATCAGCCACCCTGACTGGCACACATGGGGGAGGCAGAGCCAGAAGCCATGGACTGACCCAACCTCAGCAGGAGCAGGGGTCAGTGAGGGCTGCCAGAGGAGAGACAGCCTGCTGGATGCCCAGGTTGGGCAGGGGATTAGGGTGGAGGGGAAGTGAGCTACCCAAACAGCTTCCTCCCAAACCAGCTCCAGGCCCAGGGCTTGGGCACAAAAGGGCCCAAGGAGCTTTGTGAACATTCCCTGTCCCACCCCAGCCCCTTTCCTGGCACTGACAGCCCAGCTCAAGGTTACCACACTTCTCACCTGTGAGGCAATCTTCCCGCGAGAGCTGAGTGTCTGGCGAGGGGCTGCCTATAAATGTTGGACACACACGGTGCTGTCAAACCGCTTTGCGTGTCTTCTTGGCAGGTGAGTGAACCATAAGTTTCCACAGGCAGGGGCCTGCCTGCCAACTCCTTTACTTTCCCCTGATCTTCTTTCCAAGGCTTCCTCCGAAGCTCTCTTTGATTGACCCCCACACTTAAAATTTTCCTCGTGTTTTCTTGACTCATATTCTGCTGGAGCCTCTCGTCCTCAGCTGCACTGCTCTTTGGCATTTTCCAGATATTCTAAAACCATCCCTCCCATGTGTGGGCAGCATCTTCTCCCAGGCCAGTTGAAACCGTTCTTTCTTTCCCTTCTGTGTTTCCCCTTTTGTTCCTGTGGGCTGCCTGTGGGAGGTGTCAGGGGAGCTCTGCAGCCTTTTCTTCTAAGCACCCGAACCCTTGCCTCTCCGC
>NW_021861327.1:0-932 GCF_006229205.1 Suricata suricatta | reverse complement strand
AATACAGCATTTTCTTTGAGGCTGGGGGTCTTGATGAAAGGGGAGTCTACCCAACTCCACCACCCCAGAGTCTACAGGGCCTGGACCAACTTGGGTCCTTGGGTCAGGGCCCATACAGTGGAGAGGAAGTCACTCAGGGGATGGCTCTGTCTTCTCCCCAAGGAAAGGTAGACTTATCCCAGCCATGTTCTATGTGTCTATCTGTCCAACCAGCCTCCAACAGGTGATCCTAGAAGCCTCATACCTCTATGTCAGGAGCTCGAGCTTGACTTTAGAGAGACCTGTGTTTCCACTCTGGTTCAGCCACTTCCTAGTGGTGTGGCAAGTGGCTGTGCCACTCTGAGCCTCAGTCTCCTTACCCGCCAGATGGAAACCCTAATCCTTCTTTCTCGGGGTTATTTGAAGGTGACAGGATAATGCAATGCTCTTATTCCTCTGTCTCTCTGCAGGCAGCCAGGGCTCAGGCTGCCGCCTGGATCCCTTTCCCCACAGCTGATGTTCCAGACCATGCCCACTACATCCTGGGGACAGTGATCCTGCTGGTGGGGCTCACGGGGATTCTGGGCAATCTGATGGTCATCTATACCTTCTGCAGGTACCTGCTCAGTGGGTGTGGGCACTGAGGGCACCTGGCCAAGCAAAGACAGGGCAGGAATTCTAGTGTCAGCTCTTCCAGGGCTCCATTGAGCTTGGGTGGGGACACCATGGCCAAGCCCTCAGTGGTCTCAGGATTGGCCTCCATCTTCTAGTTTAGGGAAGGGGTGAAAAAGTAGTCCAGGGCAGCTTGAGTGGCACATGCCAATGGGCCCCAGTCACAGCTTCTGTGTAAGATGAATGTCCTTACAACACATGAGCCCCTGCCCATTCTACCCTGCTCTCAGTTCTCCTCCATGTCACCTGCCCCAGTGGGTATCCTTCCTCTGCCTCGAAAA
>NW_021861326.1:0-932 GCF_006229205.1 Suricata suricatta | reverse complement strand
TAGAGTGTTGTGAGATTTTTTATGAGGTGAAGTATTTAAATTGCATGGTGAAGAGTAGTAAGCTAGCCTGGCATGTAAGAAGCTGGAAGCTGTACTCTGTCCTAATAACAAATGAGAATGTGAACAAGTTAAAAGTCAATAACTTCTTATATCCATAAAGGAACTGAGGTCACAGACCAAGCCACTGCCTCCAAAATTGAAGAGACTAACAGGTGGATGTAGAAGATTAGAACTTATTGGAGCAGAGCCCTAGAGTAGAAACATCAGGAGAAACAGTGTTGGGGTAGGAAAACCTGAACTACGACTGATGAATTGCTGGAGGATCGGTATGGATAAATTTGAGAGTTACAAAGTCCAGGGGATGGAGTCATAGGGGCAGGTGGTACATTATTGTGTTTTACCTCCATGAGCTTCTGGTAGGGGAAAGGGAAAATGAATCATTTTGAAATATACCAGAGCTTTCTATTCTTCCCTCAGGAGAACCTATTTAACCAAAGCCTATAGTTTGTTGGGATTTTATCAGAGTTTATCTGACCTGAAAAAATATAGCTTCACCCCACTGTAGCCATCCTGTCCCACCTAAGGAAGGTAAAATAACCTAAGAAGCACTCGTGAGGCTCCCAGATCAGAGGTGCAGGCTCAACAAAAGACTGAGAACTAATTATAGGACTGTAGAATGCTCCCTTTCCCCTCACAGCTCAGCACTTCATTATTAAAGGTCCATTTACAGCAGTTCCTTTTATGCAGTACATCATGGTCAGTTATAAAGAAAATATACCCAGTATGCTAAAAGGTAAAACAAACAAACAAAAAACAACACAACACAGTTTGAAGAGACAGAATAGGTATAAGAATCAGACTCAGATATGCAGAGATGCTGGTATTATCAGACTGGGAATTTTTTTTAAAGACTTTTTTTAACTTTTTCTTTT
>NW_021861325.1:0-932 GCF_006229205.1 Suricata suricatta | reverse complement strand
GTCGGTCTTCTGTTTCAGGGAGGGAATGGAGGCTCAGAGAGGTTCAGTAACCTGCTCAAGGTTGCTCAGCCAGTGAGGGGTAGAGGCAAGGATTTGCATGTGGGTCTGTCCAGTTCTTTCTTCAGTCTGTTCCTGCCGGGGGCGTCCGCAGCGAGTGACGGCAGTTCTCTGTGTACCCCCTTGGTAGCCTTGCCCACATTAGCTCCATTTTGCAGACAGATAGATACGCAGTCAGCTGCTCTGATAGGCCTGGGAACTTGTCCCTGGGGAGACTGGCCAAGTCCAAGAAGGTGACATGAGGCTTTGCAGCAGAAGTGTCTGGACATGTCACAGGACCCGCTGAATCAGCCATACCTACCTCCGATCCCATTCTGCAGTTTTGCGGGTGGTTCCCATCCTGCCTCTCTGCCTGCCTGGTGCTCCATGCTCAGCCCGGGAGGGGAGAGTTTTGGAGACTTTGCACCTGTGCTGTAGGAATGTTCCTCCCCTCCCCTCCTCTCCCTCCATCCTGGGGAAGTTGTTCACAGAGGCCAAGCCACAGAACATTCTTGTAAGAATAGATGAGTGACCGATGAGGCGAGGGTGACCTCGGCATTCCAGCCGTGTTCAGAGCAACAAGAATTACTGTGGGACCAGCTGCTGTTGTATTTTCATTACTTAAAAGGCCTGATTTATTAAAATTTAAAAAAAATGTTTATTTTCTTTTGAGAAAGAGAGAGAGACAAAGTGTGAGCCGAGGAGGGGCAGAGAGAGGGAGACAGAGTCTGAAGCAGGTTCCAGGCTTTTTGAGCTGTCAGCACAGAGCCCCACGCAGGGCTCAAACTCATGAACCGTGAGACTATGACCTGAGCCAAAGTCGGACGCTTCACCAACTGAACCACCCAGCAGTCTCTGTTGATTTTTCTTAATGTTTATTTATTTTTGAGAAAGGG
>NW_021861324.1:0-932 GCF_006229205.1 Suricata suricatta | reverse complement strand
AAAAATATTTTAGAAAAGGCAGGCAAGTCCATAAAAACAAAGGAATTTCTTTTTCATGGATGAAAACTTAATCCTGACTTAGATTTTTATTGCGTATTTCTTTCTATGAGTAGTTGTTATTCACGTATAGTACATATAGTCTTTGTCATGTGATAATAATATTGACAGTATCATGATGTTCAAAAGTAAAATAAAATAACTGATTGCTATTGCCTAATGAAAACTCCAGTAATGCTTCTTCTTCAATATCACAGCATTTTTCTGAATAGCATGAAACTTTGTCAATAAAAACTTCCTATTTTTGGTTACCCATTATCAACGTACAATCTTGAGTAAACAAAATATACTATTGCTCCATTTTTTAATTTCCTTACTGACAGAAATTTTGTATTTTTTTCTTTGTATCTTTGTTATTTGCTTTATTTTTTCTTCCAATTTTTTAGTTAAGTTATAATTAGTTAACATATAGTGTAACATTGATTTTAAGAGTAGAATTCAGTGATTCCTCACTTACATATAATACCCAGTGCTTATCATAACAAGTGCACTCCTCAAAAGCCATCACCCATTTAGCCCATCCCCCACCCACCACCTTCCATCAACCCGGTTTGTTCCCTATCATTAAGTCTCTTAGAGTTTGCTTCCCTCTCTCTCTCTAACTCTCTCTTTTTCCTCTTCCCATGTGCAAAAATGTGTATGCAGCTAGACTGTACTGTGCTAAGTGAAAAAAGATAGGAAGACAAATATCATAGAAATTTTGTAGTTTTATTTGGAAGAAAGAATTTTTACCTTGTGACCATATGCATGCATATTGAGGTATCAAATTATGAATAGAATGGAAATATTTGATTTTGAAAGAGTAAGGTGGAACAGTTTTCAAACTTATCTATATATCAGAGTAACCTGAGGAGGATTTTAAAATTGTGTATTCT
>NW_021861323.1:0-932 GCF_006229205.1 Suricata suricatta | reverse complement strand
GTGAGGTGGTATCTCAGTGTGGTTTTGATTTGTGTTTCCTTGAGGATGAGTGATGTTGAGCATAAGTCTTTTCCATTTTGAATTTATTTTTGTGTGTGGTATAAGATAGTGGTCCAGTTTCATTCTTCTGCATGTTGCAGGGTTGGTGGGAATGCAAACTGGTGCAGTCACTATGGAAAACAGCATAGAGGTGCCTCAAAAAATTAAAAGTAGAACTACCCTATGACCCAGCAATTGCACTAGTAGGTAAAACTCATAACTTATGAAAGTGACATTCTGTGTCCAAATTTTCATGTATGTTATTTCCATTAATGCTCACAACAGTGTGGCAAGAGAATAATTATTAATTATATTTTTATTTGCCCAAAGATAGGCATTTGATTATAACTCTGTTTAACTCTAAAACTTATGCACTTTCTACTATGTAAGCTGCCTCCCTGTGATTTATCACAGATCAACTTTGTGTTTGGGAGAATATAGGGAATTGGAAATGTGAAACTGATATGGTACAGCTGATGCAATACAGGCCCCAGAGGAGCTCAGAGACTATAAGTCTTCTGAGATAGTAGAAGAATCAACCCCAACCCAGATCTGCTGATTCCTGACACATCATAAGGCTAGACCTAAACTTAGTCCAATATGTTCATAACCATGATGTGAATGCCACTGCCAAGAGGCAGTAAGGAGTTGCTGAGTCCCTTGACTGTGTCCAATTTTACCCCAGCCTAGAGTAAAAAAACCACCAAATTTTACTTTATTTTATTTTTAAAATTTTAAGTTTATTATTTATTTTGAGGGGGAAGGACAGGAAGAAAGGGAGAGAGAGAATC
This sequence comes from Suricata suricatta, assembly GCF_006229205.1. Taxonomy (NCBI): domain Eukaryota; kingdom Metazoa; phylum Chordata; class Mammalia; order Carnivora; family Herpestidae; genus Suricata; species Suricata suricatta. The sequence goes on along the minus strand of NW_021861323.1, from coordinate 102 downwards.
TGAAGTAGGCTCTGTGCTGACAGTGCTGGCCACTCCCCATGCAGGGCTTGATCTCACAAATTGTAAGATTAAAAGCTGAGCCAAAATCAAGAGTTGGTCACT
>NW_021861322.1:0-932 GCF_006229205.1 Suricata suricatta | reverse complement strand
AGCAGTCCGGGTCCTGGGATTTAATAGAGTTTGAAAAATATAATTTTGGTGCTCAGCTCCCAAATGCCAGTAACTTCAGGAGGTCTTCTTCCCATGTGCATGCTGTCACAGTGCATGATACTCGCCCTCACCTTCACATCTACTTTGTCCTCCATCTGAATGGCAGCCTATCTCACTCTCTGTAGTCTACTTGGGGGAGGTGACTACTCTCTCGTATTCTTCATCTGGCTACGTGCCCTCTTCCTCATCCTCACAGGGCCCGCTTACCAGGACTAGTTTATGCTCCTCTGTTGCCTTTCAACCTCACACTGGTTTATAACCTAGCTTGATACCTCTGCCAACTTTGCTCTATATTCCTTTTGTCCCTCATCCTCTTCATCCTAGGCTTCCCTTTTGGACCCATAGTTCCTCCTGCTCCACACCTGACTCCAACTTCTTTTAGCCTGTAAGCTACATGGAAACAGGAAATATTGCTTATGACTGTTTTCCCAGTGTCAAAACATAGAAGTAGCTAATACATATTTATTGAGTGAAATAATGACTTTTTCTTCCATAAATTCTTAATAGCTGTCTTACCTCTTCATAAGGGATAATTCTGGTAAAACAAGATGGGACAATTAAACAAAACAATAGTATATCACTCAAAATAGGTAAGGCTATAGTAACAATCTTAAACCTCAGAATGTTTATAGCCATGAATATTGATTTTTTTGTGTGCACTCACATGTGCAGCTTGATTCAATAGGGATTCTCATCTTCACAGTCATCGAAGAGTTCTGGGAATGAGGCTGTCCCTATCTTGTGAAGCTACCATCTCCTCAGGAGTCCAGAATTCACAAAGGGGAAGAGAGCCTGAGAATTGCACTCTGGCTCTTAACTGAACAAATAGGGTATCTGTTAACATCTCTCCATACAGTAAAGTAAGTTATATA
>NW_021861321.1:0-932 GCF_006229205.1 Suricata suricatta | reverse complement strand
CACGAAGAAGAAAAACGTAAGCTTTGTGCCGCTTGTCTGGATAGCTACCGTAAATCTTTTGGTGTTTATTCTTCCAACCTATTTATATTTAATTATATGTATATAATATATACATATACACACACACCATATATGGTTATATTAAAATAATTATGTATTATATCATATGTAATTGTAATAAGATTAAAGTGAGATCGGATTGTATAAATACTTTTAGGGCCTGATTTTTCTCTTAGTTGTTAATCTAGTGTTCCCCAATCAACATTCTTTTATACCTTTACTTATTTATTTATTTGAGAGAGAGAAGGGAAAGGGCAGAAGCAGAGGGAAAGAGAGAATCTAAACAGGCTCCAGCATGGGGGCCGAGGTGGGGCTCCATCCCATGACCTTGAGATCATGACCTGAGCTGAAATCGAGTTGGATGCTCACCTGACTAAGCCACCCAGGGGCCCCTATGCTCTCATTTTTAATAGATGTAGTCATTTATTTAATGTATTTATTGATATGTAACTTGTTTCCAATTTTCTCCTAGTAAAAAAAGTCTCTGCACTGTTTTTATTGCAAAATCTTGTTCTTTCCTTAAAATAATGATTTGAAATGGTATTAATGAGTCGAATATACTTTTAAATACTTGGGATTAAATAGTGTCAGATTTCCTTTTATAAATGTTGTAACAGTTTAGGGCCACCTGGGTGGCTTAGTCCGTTAAGCGTCGGACTCTAGATTTTGGCTCAGGTCATGATCTCTTGGTTCGTGGGATCAAGCCCCGTGTCAGGCTCTGTGCTGGTGGCTCAGAGCCTACCTGGGATTCTCTCCCTCTCTCTCTCTCTGCCCTTCCCCCATCATGCTTTCTCACTCTCAAAGTAAATAAATATGTTTTTTAAATGTACTAGGTTAGACTCCCTCCAGCAGCATGTAGAACTGCCTCTTGT
>NW_021861320.1:0-932 GCF_006229205.1 Suricata suricatta | reverse complement strand
CACCTGACCACTGCCCAGACACGACCACCGGGACCCAAGTCGCAGTTGGCGGACTGGTCACACGTGTGCCCGAATGGCGCCTGCGCAGGTGCATGCTTGGGGGCGGGGTGGGCTCAGCGGAAACAGTCACGTGCCAGTCGCCTCACCAGAATTCCCTCCAGGGGGACAGAACCCGAGTGTGACATCAGCTCGAGGGGCAGTGCTTCCGACAATCCAGCCTTCTTCTCCTCTGGGTGGAAAGGATCCAGGCTCTCTGCCACCACAGCCAGGCCGGCACGGTGAGAAACAGCCCTCCGGGGTCTGTGTGCGCAGGCGCACTGGGAAGCCGTAGTAGCAGCGCACAGGGAGGGGCGGGGCTTCGCGAGGCCTCCCAGGTATCCTAGGAGCCCAACGACGGTGCAGGCCGAGTGGTAGCAGGCTCTCAGGAGGGCGGCACGGTGGCCATGCAGACCCCTGACGATGGCGAGGACGACAGCAGGGCGATCAAGCAGGCCCCCGATGAAAAAGGCTGTGTGGCGATCAAGCAGGCACCCGTCGATGACGGCGGGGAGGGCGGCTTGGAGGGCCATGGCCCCCAACCTCTCCCCGGAGTCCCTGGTTGCCACGGCATCTCCAGCGGCCATGATGGCGAGGGTGGCCCTGGCCGCGCGAGGGAGCAGTGGACGAGGGGGCCGGAGCCCCTCCCCAGGACAGGCAGCCACCGAGGGCCATGGGACCCGGTGGAGACGCAGCACCTGCAGCCATGACATCCTCACAACCCCTGGAGTTGTATCCTTTCCGTGGAGCCTCTCCGGGCAGGGGCCATGTTGGGGCTGCTGGGGAGCATGGTGGCAGCCCTGGGAGCAGACTGAGGTGGGGGGGCAGCATGGCGGGGCAGGGACAATCATTGCCCGAGGGCCTGTAGGGTGGGCGGAGGTGGCGGGGGGGGGGGG
>NW_021861319.1:0-932 GCF_006229205.1 Suricata suricatta | reverse complement strand
ACTGAAAACGAACTGAGGGTTGAAGGGGAAGGGGGAGGGGGGGAAAAGAGGTGGTGGTGATGGAGGAGGGCACTTGTGGGGAAGAGCACTGGGTGTTGTATGGAAACCAGTTTGACAATAAACTATTAAAAAAATAAAAACATCTTATGCTACAGAAATAATTTAATTTGTCTATTATACCTCACTTATGTTACTCACTACATTAAATTGAAACTTCTAAAATTATTTTTTCCTTACCAGAATGTTTAAGGGAAGAAATGTGACATTTATGTTTATATTCCAATGATGTAATTTAAAAATATGAATGTGCATTGATATTAATAGAAAATGATAATACAAATAATTATTATATTAACAATAGGGGTTAATTTGAAAAATATTACTATTCAAGGAAAATCACAGAAATTCCAAACGTTCACTTTCACCATTAAACCCTGGCTACTAATAAGTAATCTTGTTCCCCAGCCTCTGTTACCTTTTTTAGAACCATAAAGTTGATCCAATGCCAGTAATATGAAAAGAAAGGAAAAGTAAGAATTTCAAATAATCCACAAACCGGAGAAATCTATATTAAATGAATTTCTTATTAAAAGGCAAAGAAAGACTCAATGTAACATTAAATAGTGACTTTTACCAAAAAAAGTTCAATTTGTCTTATTTTTTATTTTTTTAATTTTTGAGAGAGTAAAGGGACAGAGAGAGAGAGAATATGTTAAGTAGGCTCCATGCCCAATGCAGAGCCTGATGTGGGGCTTGATCTCATGACCATGCGATCATGACCTGAGCTGAAATCAAGAGTTAGATGCTTAACCAACTGAGTCACCCAAGTGCCTCTTGAATTGATTTTAGATGGGAAAATAAAATTTGCTCTATTTGGGGGTATTATTTTTTTCTCTCTAAGACCTCATTGGCTATCTCCTTGTCGATTCTGG
>NW_021861318.1:0-932 GCF_006229205.1 Suricata suricatta | reverse complement strand
GTAAAGTGTACTAATTTTTTAATATTTGTTTTTGAGAGAGCGACAGAGAGACTGAGCAGGGGAGGGGCAGACAGAGAAGGAGAGAAAGAATGTCAAGCATGTTCCAAGCTGTCAGCATGGAGCCTGATGTAGGGGCTTGAACTCACAAACCAGAAGATCATGATCTGAACCAAACTTAGAGTCAGACGCTTAACCAACTGAGACACCAGGTGCCCCTACTGTTTACAGTTTTGTATTCATCCTTCTTATCATTATTTCTATGCATGTAAGTATGTGTTTATATATCTCCATGAATGTTATTGAAATGAGTTCATACTACGTATATGATTATGGAATTTATTTTTCATCGATGGCTTTTACACAGTTGTAGAGGATTCCCTAGTATGGCTCTATCATGTTTACCTACTTCTTATTAATGAACATTTGGGTTACCTCCTCACAGTGAGAATTCTGAATATAGAAATTGCATATTTGACATATTGATGGACTTTGGGGTCAGGGACGAATGGTCTGGATGTGGCACTGGTAATGCAAGGGAATGAGGCCCATCTCTGAGATGCTCCACCTACCACACTAGAGGTCAGCAAACCTCTTTCAAGGCCCAGACAAGAAATACTTTCTGCTTTGTGAACTATGTGGTCTCAGTCGCGATGACTCAAAACTTCTGTAAAGGCTCAGACAGGAAGCATTTCAGTTTTGTGAGCCATATGGTCTCTGTTACAATGACTCAACCCCGCAGTTATCCCCCCCAAACTGAGGCATAGACAATACGTCAACGGAAGGGCCTGACTGTGCCAATAAAACTTCATTTACAAGCACCAGCAGCTAGCCCTCGAGCTGTAGCTTGCTGAGCCCCATAATGAGCAAAAGTGAGTCCTCGGATCAGAATCAGAATTCAGGGACCTGCATGTCTGAGAGGACAGAGGAGAATC
>NW_021861317.1:0-1850 GCF_006229205.1 Suricata suricatta | reverse complement strand
AACCCTCATACAAACCAAAGCTAGTGGCATTGGAAAACTGGGCAGCACACACACTTCTGAACCACAAGGATAGAGGAGGTCTTTAAGGTCCACCTTTAGTTCTAGTTCCTGAAGACACTAGCCCTTTTCTGATGGTTCACCAAATTTACAATCTAAATCAGAAATAGTAAATTGATTGCATTCTTTGAGCTTGTTGGTGACAGTTGATACTTTAAGCATTATGAGTTCAGTTATGTAATGACCTGGTCTCAGAAATTTGAGGGATTAATTTCAAATTCAATTATCACTCATTGAGGACTAGGATACATGAGAGTCCTGTGATAATTAGCACTTAGGTCATCCAAGGGAAAAACTGTCTTGTGTTCTCATTTAAACACCTGTCCTTATTCTGAGAACAAGAGTATAGCTAATGACACGCTCCTGCGGATCTAGTCCGCAGAATTAGTGCTTATACTAGCTTCTAGCCTCCTATTTGTCACCATGTTCTATGCCCTGGGAAGTTACCTCAGATGGTCTTCATGCCTTCTAGCTTTCAGTTGGATTCACTGAATGGGAGGTACTGGCAGATCACGGAGCAGAAGAATAAAATCAAGATATTTCCTCCTTAACTCACTCCCTTCCATGTAGCACTTGTTAGTTGAGGTTCCACCAAAGTCCATTGTTCCTTTCAGGAGATGCTCCCCAAGTAGCTCTCTCTCCACTTACTGATAACCACGTCATGTCCTTGGTAACAGCTCCCTATTGTGACCAAGCCTAGTTACAACTTTGTAAGTAATCCCTTTGTTATACTCTGCTTAAGTTGCCCCGTTTGAATGTGCAAAGTGTTTTCTTCCAAAATCTTGACTCATACAATACTCCATAAAATTGTACACATATTCATAGTCAATGAATATGGATACTTAGGCAAACTTTTCCTTAAGCTCCACAATTCAGAATTATGTTATATATACATGCCTAATGTTGAAATGATTAATAACCTCTAAATAAACTTCACAGTGCTGTCTGTACTAAGCTAATGCAAATATCAGCCTTCATTTTATTTTTTATCTCCAGAATTATTGTTAATATAGTTAAAACCAACATTGGTCAGTACAGTTCTGTGACCTACAGTTTATCTGAAGTATCTTCTCAATGACAGTTTGATTTCCAAGGTCTGACAATGTACTGGATGTCTGAGACTACTTCTGTTTTCCTTTATTCTCACATTCACAATACTTTTGATATCACATGTGTGGATTTTTTCCCCACACCAACCAATTTTCCAACACCAGCTGGGTGTCCTACAATTCAATTCAGTTCTGACACTACCCTCCTGGAGTAACATCAGATCCCACAACTTAAGGGATCAGTCACACAAGAATCCTCCCAGTTCAGAAGCCGAACTCAAACCCCAAGTTATTACCTGTGCTTCTGACTGACCAAGTATAAATCAAGGTTCCCATGACCTTCTCTCCAGTTTGGATCATTTGCTAGAACAACTCACAAAGTTCAGAGAAATACTTATACTTTCCAGCTTATTATGTAATAAAGAATATGATACAGGATACAGATGAAAAAATGCATGAGATAAGGTCCAGAAGTATCCTGAGCACAGGAACTTCTGTCCCCATTGAATAGGAATATACCATTCTTCCAGGATATGAATGTGTTCACCAACCAGAAAGCTCTCCAAATCTCATACTCTGGGGATTTTTATGAAGGCTTCATCATATAGGCATGCTCTATGATTAATCCAATCCTCAGCCCCTCTCCTTTTCCAGGAGCATGGAGGGTGGGGCTAAAAGTTCCAAGCTTCTAATCATAGCTTGGTCTTTCTGATGACCAACCTCCCTTTGGGATCCCACAAACCA
>NW_021861316.1:0-932 GCF_006229205.1 Suricata suricatta | reverse complement strand
ATTCTTATCTAAGTTTGTGCTAATAAGATGACGCGTGGTGGACCCCGAGAGGATTTCAGGAGGGAGGCTGCTGCCAGAGAAACTTACCGTGTGGTTAGAGGGTTGGAACTTGTAGTCTGACCCTCCTAACCTGTGGGGGGAGAAGAAAAGGTGCTAGAAACTGAGCATAATCACCAATAATCAATGGTTTACTCAACCATGCTTATGTAACGGAACTTCCATCAGAATCCCTAAATGAGGAGATGTGGAGGTTTCAGGGTAGGTGATCACATCTAGGTGCTGAGAGGTCATGGCGGCCCAATGCCACTTCCACCATTTGCCCTCTGCATCTCTTCTAGCTGGCTGACCCTGAGTTGTATCCTTCATAACAAACTAGTCAGTGAACTGATTTCTTGAGTTCTGTGAGCTGTCCTAGCAAATTATAAAACCTGAGCAGAGGATTATGGGAACCTTTGATTAATAGATGGTTGGTCAAAAGTACATGAGATAATCTGGGGCTTGCGATTGACCTCTGTAGTGGGGGAAGTTTTGTGGGGCTGACTTAGCCTGTGTAGACTATGCTGATTCTTGGTAGTTGGTATCAGAATTGAATTTAATTGTGGGACACTCAGTTCCCATTTGAAGAGTTGGAGGATTGGTTGGTATGAGGGAAAAAAGACCCTGAATGTTTGGTGTCCAGTGTTTTGAGTAACAAGCAATGCGTGATGTCTCCCTTCCACTTCCGTGGGTCGTGCAGTCTTCTGGTGCAGGAGGGACTGAAGGAAATGAAGCCTCGTTCTGATACTTCCGGGGCTCTCATTCAGATTTTGGAGCCACTGTTTTCATGTTAGTCAGCTGACGTAGTGAAGCACGACTGTCAAATGCTTCGTGGACATCAGACATGGAGGGGGTAACAGTAGGAGGGCATTGGAAGACTTGTGTCAGAATGTGAC
>NW_021861315.1:0-932 GCF_006229205.1 Suricata suricatta | reverse complement strand
AAATAGAATTTTACTCTGTATTGAAGAAGAGGAGGAAGAAGGATATTTGGTCTTGATCTGGCCATTAACTTGCTTCATGACCTATTATCTTTGTGCTTCTGCTAGAACTGGCGGAGTATATTATTTTTCCTTTTTTCAAGTTTATTTATTTTGAGAGAAAGAGAGAGAGCGAGAGAGAGAGAGAAAATGCATACACAAGAGAGAGGAGAGGGAGAGAATCCTAAGCAGGCTTTGCATTCTCTGTGCCCAATCTCATGGTCCTGTGATCATGACCTGAGTTGTAATCAAGAGTTGGACACTTAACGGACTGAGCCATCCATATGCCCCAGGAGTATACTGTTTTTCACTTACGTTTCACAATTCTACTTTTCTCTGTTTTCTCATGGTTTGTATGAATAATCTTTGCATTTTAACTATTTAGTCTCTAAAGCCCACTATTAAGAGGGTTAAGAAGTGATTATTCTTCATTAATTTTCAGCCATCTGGAAATTTCAGTCTATTAAATGGCTTAAACTTGTGACTTAGACTCTACCAAGGTGTCAGGTGTAGGAATAGCTAGCAAATTGGCCTAACAGAAATGCATAAGAAATAACTCAAATTCAGATATGCCCTTTTAAAATTTATTTTATTGTGGTAAGAACATTTAATGTGAAATCAACCCTCTTAATAGATTTTTAAGTGTACCATATGGTATTGTTAACTATAAGCACAATGTTGTACAGCAGATGTCTAGAATTTGTTCATCTTGCATAACTGAAATTTTATACCCATGATTAGTAACTCTCCATTTTCCTTTTCTACCCAATCCATACAACCACCATTGTACTCTCTACTTTTATGAGTTTGAATATTTTAGATACTTCATAAAGTCAAGTCATGCAGTATTTATCCTTCTGTGAGTGGATTATTTCACTTAAGATAATGCCCTCAAG
>NW_021861314.1:0-932 GCF_006229205.1 Suricata suricatta | reverse complement strand
GCCTCCGTCAATTTCCAAGTCATGGCTGAGCACACAGAATTAAATGACACAGCGAAAGACAACCAGATAAGGACACGTTGAGCCACCAAACATGCAGGTGGTTTGCTTTCATTTTGGGGCAGGGTGTGGGCCAGGTGGGAAGCTTGGGGTTGGCAGTCCCAATTACAAGGCAAGGTAAGGAGATGAGGAGAGAGGGCTCAGAAGGGAAGAGTTTCAAATCGTGGCTACTCAGCACATTCAGTGTATAAACCTATGGTCAGATTGGTAAAATCTCTGATCAACAGTTTTCTCATCAATAAAATGGGGTGGGCAGTATTACCCTTTATTGTGGGTTAAATTATATAACTTCTATGAGAACCATATGACATCAAAATGTGGAAAATAAATGTTAATCATTTATTTGTTCCACCTACACTTACTGAGTACCTATCACAGAGGTGCTGCACTTGAGTCTCTGTCCTCATGTCCCACTCCCCACGGAGCTGCAATGACAATAGTAACACCTGGGATTTACTGAATGTTTTCTATATAGTCTGTCCACTTGCTTTATTTGCAATAACAAATTTAATCCTTACAATAATCCTTTGAGGTCTGTGCTGTTACTGTTAAATCCAAGTTGGAGATAAGGGAACTAAGGCACATAGAAGTGAAGTGCGTTGTTCAAGGTCACAGAGCTAAGAAGTTAGGCAGTTACATTGACCCACTCATCAGGTTTGGCTGCAGAGTCCACAGTTTTCAAAAGTGTGTTGAACATCAGCTCTGTTTATCAGGGATCCACATAGAGGCTGGATGGTCTTATTGTTGAGGTTCCTGGTATGTGTGCTGTACTTACATGGCACCAGGTACAACTTTCGGCTTGAGGTGTGTGGGGTCTCTGGGAAACAAATAAATTGCTGCCAACCGTCATAACACAGGCCTCGCTTTCAGAGGTG
>NW_021861313.1:0-932 GCF_006229205.1 Suricata suricatta | reverse complement strand
GATGACAGCTTCTTTGCCACTGGACCCCCAGACATTGAACTTTCCCTGTGGCTATTCTATACCATGCCCTTCCCAGTGGTCCCTTTGCAAATAAACATATAATGTGAGAGTGCTCTTTTCTGCTGGGACTCTGCTTGATAATCAAAATTTATTTTAGGACCCCAGGAGACATTTTGGTCTTTGGAAACCCATTCTCCAACACTCTTGGGAAGGACAATGGTTTAAATTAATTTCAAAAAACAAGGTCCACCATGATCTGGCCCTTTTCTCACTTCTGTACTTCTTCTTACTCATGCTTGAGTAAATTCATGCTTGAGCCAATTGAAATTATTGGAAGTTCCTCAAGCATGGAATGTTCTTTTACCCCATCACACTTTGCCCCAGACACATATTCATCCACATCCGGTAACCTCTTACCCATCTTTCAGGACCCAGGTCAAGTACCCTTCTCTAGAAATCTGCCTCACTTGTGCCTCTTGGGCAGGGCTGCCCACTCCCTCTTCCCCACCCCTCCTCTTGTACTGACCTCTGGTTCTGCACCTGCCACACTCTCCTGGAGAAGTTTGTCTTCATGTATGGCTCCCCTGTACAAATCTTCCTTGATTCAAGATGGAGTTATGTCCTGATAAACCCATCCTAAATTGAAAATATCATAAGTTAAAATGCATTTAATATACCTCACCTACCAAACATTATAGTTTAGTCTATCCTACCCTAAATGTGCTCAAAACACGTTTAGTAGCCTACAGTTAGGCACAATCATCTACCACAAAGCCTGTTTTATAATTAAGTGTTGGCTGTCTCATATAATTGATTGAATACTGTATTTTTATATAGTTAATTACCAAGTTGGTTTCCATATAACACCCCATGCTCTTCCCCACAAGTGTCCCTTTGTATGACCACCACCCCCCTTCAGCCCTCAGTTTGTG
>NW_021861312.1:0-932 GCF_006229205.1 Suricata suricatta | reverse complement strand
GTTTTGTTTTGTTTTGTTTTGTTTTTGAGAGTGAGAGTGAAAGCAAGAGAAAGAGAGAGAGAGAATCCCAAGCAGGCTCCACACTGCCAGTGTAGAGCCTGATGTGGGGCTCAAACTCGCAAACCAGGAGATCATGACCTAAGTCAAATTCTGGAATCTGATGGTTAACCAACGGAGCCACCCAGGCACTCTTGTATTGTCTTTTTAAATACATTGATGATTTAGTTTGCTCATTATTTATGATTTTTTCATGTATATTCCCAAGTTTGGCCTATAATTTCCATTTCTCCCATTGTTCTCAAGACTTTTTGCATGAGATTATAGCTTTATAATATGCATTTCTATTCCCTAGAAGGATTTATGCAAGTTTGAAATTATCTTTCTCTGAAATATTTGGTAGAACTTGCTCATAAACCCATCTAAACCAAGACCTTCCTTTACAGAGAAATATTTGGCTACTGGCTTATTGTATTTAAAAATTATAGGACTGGGGAGCCTGAGGGGCTCAATTCGTTGAGCGCCTGACTCTTGATTTCAGTTAGGATCATGATCTAACAGTTTGTGGATTTAAACCCCTTGCCAGGCTCTGCGCTGACAGTGAGAAGCATCCTTGGGATTCTCTCTCCCTCTCTGCCTCTCCGCCACTTGTGTGTGTGTGAATGCACACGTTTTTTCTCTCCCAAAATAAACTTTAAAAAACATAAATAAAATAAAAACTATAGGAGTATTTAGCCCATTTTTTTAAATTTAGTTTTGGTAAGTTATATTTTTCTAGTAATTTATTTACTCTAAGCTTTCAAATGTTTTATCATAAATTAACTCATAATATGTAGTTGTTTTAGTTCTAAAACATCTGCTTTTCCTTCCCTAATACTGTTTGTTTATACTGTTCTCCTACTTAAATCAATTTCACATGGGGCGCCTGGGTGGCT
>NW_021861311.1:0-932 GCF_006229205.1 Suricata suricatta | reverse complement strand
CAGCACTGGAAAGGTCCAGCAAAACTGAGAAGAAGGGCAATGTCCACGAAGCATTTTAATGAAGTATAGGTCAAGTTTCCATCCTAGCTATTTGTTTTACCTATCCACCTCTTTACAAAAAGGGGGGGGGCTCATTTTTCAAAAATTAAAATTTCCATTAAAATGCTAGAATTTACCAAATCCAAAGAGGGGCCTGGGGGGTTTCTGGAAATTTTTTATTAGACTCTTTTATTTGCAGGAATTATTGCCAAAATTGTAGAACATTGATTTAGGAATTTTTAAGAAACTGAGGTGTGAATGTAAGACTATTATAAAATTTTCCTTTGGAATATGGGACTTTCCCTCATTTCTGAAACAAGAAATTTAATTCGAGCAGGTACATAACCCAATCTCCCTCCACTAACTCAAAACACAGTCTTCAGATGTGTGAATAAATAGCCCTCATTTGACTGCCTTCCTTTCCATGAAGAAATGTCAGGTGAGCAAATGTGGAAGTCTTCTCTTTGGGCTTCTAAAGGATGAACCTTTGAGGTGCCTAGGTGGCTCAGTCCATTAAGCATCCAACTCTTAATTTCAGCTCAGGTCATGAACTTATGAAATCAAGCCTCAAGTTGGGCTCATGCTGATAGAGAATTCCAAACAGGTTCACCCTCTCCCCCTCTCTCCTCCTCTCCCCCCCCCACCTGCATATGTGCACATGCATGTGCTCTTCCTCAAAATGAATAACCTTAAAAAAAAAAAAAAGATGGACATTTAACACTACTAGGTGATGTTAATGACCTCAGTAGTCCAAACATTCCAGTCTCTTGGAAAATTGTGTTCTCTTTTGATATTTTAAAAAATATTTATTTCTTTAGAGAGTACAAGTTGGGGAGGGGTAGAGAGAAGGCGACAGAAGATCCGAAGTACGTTCTATGCTGACAAACTGACAA
>NW_021861310.1:0-932 GCF_006229205.1 Suricata suricatta | reverse complement strand
TTTTCGAGGCAGAGGAAGGATACCCACTGGGGCAGGTGACATGGAGGAGAACTGAGAGCAGGGTAGAATGGGCAGGGGCTCATGTGTTGTAAGGACATTCATCTTACACAGAAGCTGTGACTGGGGCCCATTGGCATGTGCCACTCAAGCTGCCCTGGACTACTTTTTCGCCCCTTCCCTAAACTAGAAGATGGAGGCCAATCCTGAGACCACTGAGGGCTTGGCCATGGTGTCCCCACCCAAGCTCAATGGAGCCCTGGAAGAGCTGACACTAGAATTCCTGCCCTGTCTTTGCTTGGCCAGGTGCCCTCAGTGCCCACACCCACTGAGCAGGTACCTGCAGAAGGTATAGATGACCATCAGATTGCCCAGAATCCCCGTGAGCCCCACCAGCAGGATCACTGTCCCCAGGATGTAGTGGGCATGGTCTGGAACATCAGCTGTGGGGAAAGGGATCCAGGCGGCAGCCTGAGCCCTGGCTGCCTGCAGAGAGACAGAGGAATAAGAGCATTGCGTTATCCTGTCACCTTCAAATAACCCCGAGAAAGAAGGATTAGGGTTTCCATCTGGCGGGTAAGGAGACTGAGGCTCAGAGTGGCACAGCCACTTGCCACACCACTAGGAAGTGGCTGAACCAGAGTGGAAACACAGGTCTCTCTAAAGTCAAGCTCGAGCTCCTGACATAGAGGTATGAGGCTTCTAGGATCACCTGTTGGAGGCTGGTTGGACAGACAGACACATAGAACATGGCTGGGATAAGTCTACCTTTCCTTGGGGAGAAGACAGAGCCATCCCCTGAGTGACTTCCTCTCCACTGTATGGGCCCTGACCCAAGGACCCAAGTTGGTCCAGGCCCTGTAGACTCTGGGGTGGTGGAGTTGGGTAGACTCCCCTTTCATCAAGACCCCCAGCCTCAAAGAAAATGCTGTATT
>NW_021861309.1:0-932 GCF_006229205.1 Suricata suricatta | reverse complement strand
TTAAATAATATATTAAACTGGACAAAGATCTTCCCTCTCTTTGGAGTTTGATGGGTTTTTTGGTTGTTGTTGTTGTTTTGTTTGTTTGCTGATTTGTAGACTCTGAGGTTATGGCCTGTGTCTTTTGATATGGTATCCCCACCCTTGGGTGAGCAATGAAAATTAGAGCTAATCCACTGTTTTTTGGCTTCTAACCTGATGTAAAGCCTCAGCCATAAAACTTGGAGCTGAGTAGAGGAAGGGAGCCCCCAGCCCTTTGGCTGAGCTCATCTGGAATTAGCCCCTGAAACACAGAGTTGGGGGTTATAAGAAATAGTGGTAATTTCCTTACCTATTGGGTACTGTCACCCTTGAATAGGAGCTGAGACAAGAAGAAGCCACATTTTTCCTAGCCACATCCAGCCTGGGTGAAGTTTTAGTCATGATGATTCAGGAGTAGGCAGTGGGCTGTAGCCTAAATGCTGCAGACTCTCACACTTCTTATCAAGTTTTATTATATTTGTTTTGAATAAATGATTATTCATTTGCTGTATGCTCTTAGGAAATTTTCAAAAACTTTTGACAGGTTTTTAATTTTTAATAGTTTCCACAAGTTATGGTTGATTTTCTTGAGAGAGGGTCTGTGGAGTACTCACATTTCCATACGGAAAGTAATCCCCAATAGCATATTTTTACCTACTTTTTGCTGAAATTATTTAGAAATGGTTATGGAATAAAATGAGTTAAAACTAACAAGTACTAAGTTGTTAAATGTTCTGTCCATTAAAAGATGATTTTCAGTGATTTAAAATAAATGTATATAAGATGTCAAGTCTCTCACTTCATATTTCATTGTATAATGCAACAAATAAACATTCTGGTTTATTTAAAATTACCACAGTGGCAGGGATGGTTAAAATATATACCTCATATAGGAGAGAGAGCTAAAAAAA
>NW_021861308.1:0-932 GCF_006229205.1 Suricata suricatta | reverse complement strand
GGACCCGGCAAACTAGCTTGACTCTGGTTCCGTTGTCCCAAGTCTCTGATTTAAAACACACTCTTTGTCCCAGAGCTGTGATTCCTTCGCAGAAAGCAAATCTAGAGACTCTGGTGACTTACTATCGAATACGACCGCGCCCCAGGCCCGGAGTGCTGTGGAAACATTTTACATGTGGTTGTAAAAATGTACATGGCATCATGTTCTCCGTTCATTCCGACTTCTGTGCGTCCAAGTGTAATCATGTCCGGGATATGCAGCACACTTGCTTCATTTGGCTGAAGTCGAATGAAAGCAGCAGTTGTTAGAGGGAAAGCCCATCTATGGCCTCAGAGCAGCACCTATTGCATGTGTAAAGAGGATGCTTTCTTTTTCTAAAGCAATTTTTAAGTTTGAAATAATTATAGACCCACAAGGAGTTGTAAAAATGGTACAGGCCACCCAGGTGTACGTCATCACCTGGCTTCCCCCAGAGGTGACATCTCGCACAACTGTGATGCATCATCAGAGGCAGGATATTGGTTTGCCCAATACCATGAAGTAGAGAGCTTCCTTGTAAGAACTGAAAAGCCATGTTCCTAGAAGATGCAGGAAAAGCTCAGTTTGTGTGTAAAAGACTATCCAGTACAGTGTTCTGACCTCAGGGAAATTCCCATTGGATGAATGTTCTTTGTATATATGAAAGGTGGCATTTAACACATTGGAGCAAGGGAAAACTCCATGTTCTCTTACTTTGCCTTTAAAAGCCTAGTAAAAATTGAAAATATGGTCCACAAATTTTGGTACATGTATCTGCCTATATTTACCTACCTGCCTCACCAAATTAATAAGGTAATTTTCAGTTAGTCGCATGCAAAGTGGCAACTTCTACTATTTGTCAAGTTTACAAGCAGGAGCTTTTGCTTCCATGAACACAAGTGAAAGCTTTTCTC
>NW_021861307.1:0-932 GCF_006229205.1 Suricata suricatta | reverse complement strand
AAAAGAAAAAGTTAAAAAAAGTCTTTAAAAAAAATTCCCAGTCTGATAATACCAGCATCTCTGCATATCTGAGTCTGATTCTTATACCTATTCTGTCTCTTCAAACTGTGTTGTGTTGTTTTTTGTTTGTTTGTTTTACCTTTTAGCATAATGGGTATATTTTCTTTATAACTGACCATGATGTACTGCATAAAAGGAACTGCTGTAAATGGACCTTTAATAATGAAGTGCTGAGCTGTGAGGGGAAAGGGAGCATTCTA
This sequence comes from Suricata suricatta, assembly GCF_006229205.1. Taxonomy (NCBI): domain Eukaryota; kingdom Metazoa; phylum Chordata; class Mammalia; order Carnivora; family Herpestidae; genus Suricata; species Suricata suricatta. The sequence goes on along the minus strand of NW_021861307.1, from coordinate 672 downwards.
CAGTCCTATAATTAGTTCTCAGTCTTTTGTTGAGCCTGCACCTCTGATCTGGGAGCCTCACGAGTGCTTCTTAGGTTATTTTACCTTCCTTAGGTGGGACAGGATGGCTACAGTGGGGTGAAGCTATATTTTTTCAGGTCAGATAAACTTTGATAAAATCCCAACAAACTATAGGCTTTGGTTAAATAGGTTCTCCTGAGGGAAGAATAGAAAGCTCTGGTATATTTCAAAATGATTCATTTTCCCTTTCCCCTACCAGAAGCTCATGGAGGTAAAACACAATAATGTACCACCTGCCCCTATGACTCCATCCCCTGGACTTTGTAACTCTCAAATTTATCCATACCGATCCTCCAGCAATTCATCAGTCGTAGTTCAGGTTTTCCTACCCCAACACTGTTTCTCCTGATGTTTCTACTCTAGGGCTCTGCTCCAATAAGTTCTAATCTTCTACATCCACCTGTTAGTCTCTTCAATTTTGGAGGCAGTGGCTTGGTCTGTGACCTCAGTTCCCTTATGGATATAAGAAGTTATTGACTTTTAACTTGTTCACATTCTCATTTGTTATTAGGACAGAGTACAGCTTCCAGCTTCTTACATGCCAGGCTAGCTTACTACTCTTCACCATGCAATTTAAATACTTCACCTCATAAAAAATCTCACAACACTCTA
>NW_021861306.1:0-1850 GCF_006229205.1 Suricata suricatta | reverse complement strand
AACCCTCATACAAACCAAAGCTAGTGGCATTGGAAAACTGGGCAGCACACACACTTCTGAACCACAAGGATAGAGGAGGTCTTTAAGGTCCACCTTTAGTTCTAGTTCCTGAAGACACTAGCCCTTTTCTGATGGTTCACCAAACTTACAATCTAAATCAGAAATAGCAAATTGATTGCATTCTATGAGCTAGTTGGTGACGGTTGATATTTTAAGCATTATGAGTTCAGTTATGTAATGACCTGGTCTCAGAAATTTGAGGGATTAATTTCAAATTCAATTATCACTCATTGAGGACTAGGATACATGAGAGTCCTGTGATAATTAGCACTTAGGTCATCCAAGGGAAAAACTGTCTTGTGTTCTCATTTAAACACCTGTCCTTATTCTGAGAACAAGAGTATAGCTAATGACACGCTCCTGCGGATCTAGTCCGCAGAATTAGTGCTTATACTAGCTTCTAGCCTCCTATTTGTCACCATGTTCTATGCCCTGGGAAGTTACCTCAGATGGTCTTCATGCCTTCTAGCTTTCAGTTGGATTCACTGAATGGGAGGTACTGGCAGATCAGGGAGCAGAAGAATAAAATCAAGATATTTCCTCCTTAACTCACTCCCTTCCATGTAGCACTTGTTAGTTGAGGTTCCACCAAAGTCCATTGTTCCTTTCAGGAGATGCTCCCCAAGTAGCTCTCTCTCCACTTACTGATAACCACGTCATGTCCTTGGTAACAGCTCCCTATTGTGACCAAGCCTAGTTACAACTTTGTAAGTAATCCCTTTGTTATACTCTGCTTAAGTTGCCCCGTTTGAATGTGCAAAGTGTTTTCTTCCAAAATCTTGACTCATACAATACTCCATAAAATTGTACACATATTCATAGTAAATGAATATGGATACGTAGGCAAACTTTTCCTTAAGCTCCACAATTCAGAATTATGTTATATATACATGCCTAATGTTGAAATGATTAATAACCTCTAAATAAACTTCACAGTGCTGTCTGTACTAAGCTAATGCAAATATCAGCCTTCATTTTATTTTTTATCTCCAGAATTATTGTTAATATAGTTAAAACCAACATTGGTCAGTACAGTTCTGTGACCTACAGTTTATCTGAAGTATCTTCTCAATGACAGTTTGATTTCCAAGGTCTGACAATGTACTGGATGTCTGAGACTACTTCTGTTTTCCTTTATTCTCACATTCACAATACTTTTGATACCACATGTGTGGATATTTTCCCCACACCAACCAATTTTCCAACACCAGCTGGGTGTCCTACAATTCAATTCAGTTCTGACACTACCCTCCTGGAGTAACATTAGATCCCACAACTTAAGGGATCAGTCACACAAGAGTCCTCCCAGTTCAGAAGCCGAACTCAAAACCCAAGTTATTACCTGTGCTTCTGACTGACCAAGTATAAATCAAGGTTCCCATGACCTTCTCTCCAGTTTGGATCATTTGCTAGAACAACTCACAAAGTTCAGAGAAATACTTATACTTTCCAGCTTATTATGTAATAAAGAATATGATACAGGATACAGATGAAAAAATGCATGAGATAAGGTCCAGAAGTATCCTGAGCACAGGAACTTCTGTCCCCATTGAATAGGAATATACCATTCTTCCAGGATATGAATGTGTTCACCAACCAGAAAGCTCTCCAAATCTCATACTCTGGGGATTTTTATGAAGGCTTCATCATATAGGCATGCTCGATGATTAATCCAATCCTCAGCCCCTCTCCTTTTCCAGGAGCATGGAGGGTGGGGCTAAAAGTTCCAAGCTTCTAATCATAGCTTGGTCTTTCTGATGACCAACCTCCCTTTGGGATCCCACAAACCA
>NW_021861305.1:0-932 GCF_006229205.1 Suricata suricatta | reverse complement strand
GGGGGTCCGGCTGCCAGGGGGTGTGCAGTCCTTGGAGATGTTTGCTTCAGCATTTCACACACACACACACACACACACACACACACAGACACACACAAGCACTTTCTATACTTGAAACACCGGCACACTTGGGTTTTGTCTGAGAATCTGTGTAGCCTTTGGCAGCAAAGAAAAGAGACGGTGTGACCAGATGTCCAGGAGGCCAGGGTCCTCCCTCTGCCCAAGGGTCCCCCCTCCACCCTGACTCTCCTTGCCTCTCCCGTCTTGTCCAAGTTCAACAGAGCCTGATCAGTGGGGGCCGTGCATCCTGGCCCTGCCACCAGGCCACTGTGTGCGATGACCCCCGAGGCCAGATGCGCTCAGAGTCTACACAGTCCAGAGCCCCAGCCAACGTGCTCACAGAAGCCGTGACTCCACATGACACAAGACCTCGTGGAACAGCCTGGTCGGAGTCTTCAGGTCCCAGCACTGAGGGCCTGCCCCCTGACTCCCGTCTCTCCAGGGCAGCGAGCAGGCTTGGTGGAGGGGGTGTGAACCCCTGCAGACAGAGGGCCGGGTCGCTGACTGCAGTGAAACCCAGTGCTCCGGACAGAACTGCGTCCCCCAAATCGATACACCAAAGCCCTAGTGCCCACGTGACTGCATTTGGAAGTGGGGACATTATGGAGGCAATTAATCTGAAAAGAGCTCTCGAGGCCGGGGTCCTAACCCCATAGGGCTGGGGGCTTAATGGGAAGAGGAACAGGTGCAGGAAAGCTCATTCTCTGCCATGTGGGGACCCAGACCCACCGGCTGGCCTCTGATCTTGGACCTCAACATCTCCAGAACAGGAAAGGAAGGTCTGTCGTGTGAACCCCCTGGTCTGCGTGACCTTGTTACGGTGGCCCGAGCTGACCAAGACACCGGGACGCTCCCTGGTCCGACAGTGTCCA
>NW_021861304.1:0-932 GCF_006229205.1 Suricata suricatta | reverse complement strand
GGGAGAGTCAGAGAGAGAGGGAGACACAGAATCAGAAGCAGGCTCCAGGCTCTGAGCTTGCTGTCAGCACAGAGCCCGACGCGGGGCTCGAACCTACGAACCGTGAGATCATGATGTGAGCCGAAGCCGGACGCTTAACCAACTGAGCCACCCAGGTGCCCCCTTTTACCTTATTTGTGCACAAAAGAGATAATGAAGCCCTGGGAACGCTCATGCATGAACATAGTAATAAAGACAGGTCTACTGCCTATTAGCATCCAGTTTGACTCAGTTGCTCCTGTCTCAGCTGTCTTCAGGCTAGAGTTGCCCTGCAAGGTTAGTAGAAGCCTCCAAGGATTTAATCTTAGGAAATGGCATTTATTTACAAACTCTCCACACACTTTTCAAAGTCTTCTTAACCCAGATTGACTCAACATTTCTCTGCAAGCATGCTAACCTCCTATGAGACACTTTTGCTTTCGCCACAAAATCTGCACCTTAAAATGGCACAATGTTCTTAATCCTGTACATTACTACCATTGCCTGATGAAGGCAAGCTCTGTTACTGTAAAGTAAGAACATCCTATGTCATGATACCACATCTTGATTTATGAGACACTCTTTTGACTAATCCTGTTCTAATTTTGTTTGTTGATGGGTCAGATTGTAAAAATGAGAAAGGGAATTTTCAAGCTGGTTATGCCATTACCACCCAACATGAACTACTTGAGAGGGGAAATCTCCTGCAAGATAAATCAGACTAACAAGCAGAGCCCCATACCCTTACCAGAGCCTGCCAGTTATCAAAAGGACAATTATTCATATTTTTACTGATAGCTGATATGCTTTTGTGGTTACCCCTGATTTTAGGATATTAAAGAAACAAAGAGGTTTTCTTATGTCCACTAGGATCCCAGTGAAAAACGGGCCACAAGTAAGTGAATTTCTTATTG
>NW_021861303.1:0-932 GCF_006229205.1 Suricata suricatta | reverse complement strand
CCCGTGTCGGGCTCTGTGCTGGCAGCTCAGAGCCTGGAGCCTGCTCAGATCCTGTGTTTCCCTCTTTCTCTGCCCCTCCCCTGCTTGCTCTCTGCTCTGTCCATCAAAATAAAATAAAGACATTAAAAATATTTTTAAAAACCCCGAGTCTTTGAAAGTTTATTTACAAAATCCTGTGTGATCATTTAAAAGCTAAAATCGTTCATTGTTATGTAAGCCTTGACCTCTAAGACTAAGATGTTTATTTCCATTGACTGTTATGGAAAGTTATATCTACTTCTAATGTATTTAATACAGGAATTTGAATTTGGATATAAATTTCAAATTTATACTATTTTGACTCAAAGACTCTGACTACACTGATTTTGTTATAATAAACTTAACTAGCATAAAATATCATTTAAATTCTCCTAAAATTGAGAAATCACCTATTTTTCTCTCAGTTTAGACTGTGCAAATGAAAACAGTGAATGAGTATGATATAATCATTTTATTTTTATTTCTCATGTTCTTTTGTATGTGTGGTTTTTTTTTTTTCAGTAGGCTGCACACCCAGCACAGAGCCCAATGTGGGGCTTGAACTCAAGACCCTGAGATCAAGACCTCAGCTGAGATCAAGAGTCAGGTGCTCAACCAACTGAGCCACCCAGGCACCCCAACAATGGAATCATTTAAAAAATACAATGCAAAATTTCTATTTTTTCATCTATACAAAAGTGTTTTGGATTTATATAGCATTTCTTTTTCCAAATAATTTATACATTACTCTGGCAGTTACCACAGACCTGCTATGTGTCATAAACTATGATGTCACTGAGAAAAAAAATGATAAGCAAAAATATTAGGAAAGCCAGATGATAATTAATTTTTTTTCATTACAACAGACATTTACATTCACTTACTATGCTCCAGGCACCATTCTAAGCATGGTG
>NW_021861302.1:0-932 GCF_006229205.1 Suricata suricatta | reverse complement strand
ATGAGGGAAAGGGAATGAGGAAATGAAGAGAGTTAAAGGATGGGGACGGGAGGAACAACATGAGTGATGCCCATATTGCCGCATTATTTCTCACAGGCAAGTAGTTTTATACAGACAGCCACAGCTGTGGAAAATCCTGGAGGCATTGCCATGTTGAAGATGGCCCAAGCTTGAAGGACATTAATACAATTAACATTTTAACTCAAGAAGAATGAAGGACATTTGTACAATTAACATTTTAACTCAAGTGATTTAACCTCTGAGGACCTGGAATAGCTGCAAGGACTGTAAGGGCACGAGAGCTTTTTCTCAATCGCACTCTCCTTACTGGCTCCTTGCTGCTGCTTTCCAGAAAAACATGAAGGTTAAAGACCACCCTACTAAAGAACGAATGGACAGTTAGAGAAAAAATTTTAAAATATATGTAAACAAGTGAAAAAACAACAAGTGAAACTCTTTGGGATGCAGCAATGGCAGTCCTAAGAGGAAAGTACATTGCAATCCAGGCCTAATTCAAAAAACTATAAAAAGCAAAAATACAAAATCAAGCAGCAAACCTCAAGGAACAAGAAGCAGAGCAGCAAGAGCACCCCAAACACAGCAGAAGAAAAGAAATAATAAAGATCAGGGCAGAAATAAACAACATAGAATTCACAAAACCAGTTGAACAGTTCAATAAAACCAAGAGGTTTTTTTTTTTTGAAAAAATAAACAAAATTGATAAACCTCTAGCCAGGCTTCTTACAAAGAAAAGAGAGAACACAAAAACAGACAAAAATCACAAATTACAACAAATCCTTCAGAAATACAAGCAATTATTAGGGAATACTATGAAAAATTATATGCCAATTAACTAGAAAACTAGAAGAAATGGGAACATTTCTAAACAAACAGACACTACAAAAATTCAAACGGGAAGAGATAAAAAAAAA
>NW_021861301.1:0-932 GCF_006229205.1 Suricata suricatta | reverse complement strand
TTTTTTTTTAACTTTGCTTCTGAGAGCGAATGGGATAGGGGTAGAGAGGGAGAGGGAGAATTCCAGACAAGCTCCACGCTGTCAGCAGATAGCCTGCCGCGGGGCTTGATCCCACGAACTGTGAGATGATGACCTGAGCTGAGATCAAGAGTCAGACACTCAACAGACTGAGCCACCCAGGGGCCCCTAATACACCATTTTAATATTAATGTTTTACTGAAGGACTACTGGAGAGGTTCGAACTAGAAAAAAATAAAGTAAAATGATTTAGTGCATTGCAAACATTTTCCTTCCAACCCTGAGTGGTCTGTCAAAGCATCCTCTATTCTGCACTGATATAATCAATATGGCATAGGTATGGCTACACAGCTATCTAAAATTTCAACCAAGTGTTCTTTTTCCCTGACCCATACAAAAGGATATAACCACACCCTTCTGAAAAGGGCCTCAAGTAGTTCTCACCTTAAGATATTTAAACCCAGAGGGGTGCCTGTGGGGTTCAATGAGCTAAGTGTCCAACCCTTGGTTTCAGTTTAGGTCATGATCTCACAGTTCAGGAGTTCAAGACCCACATCAGGCTCTGTGCTGGCAGCACCACGGAGCCTGCTTAGGATTCTCTCCCTCTCTCTCTGCCCCTCCCCTGCTCACATACTCTCTCTCAAAATAAATAAACTTTAAAAACTTGGGGGGAAAAACATTTAAACCCAAAAAACTGAAATTTAATATACAAGGTTTAGATAAATAACCTCTTGATGTATTACTTTATCTTGTGCTTGACTCAGGGACTTTTATTTTTATTAAACTTTTTTTTTTAATGTTTTATTTTTGATACAGACACAGACAGAGCATGAGAGGGGGAGGCGCAGAGAGAGAAGGAGACACAGAACCAGAAGCAGGCTCCAGGCTCTGAGCTAGCTGTCAGCACAGAGCCC
>NW_021861300.1:0-932 GCF_006229205.1 Suricata suricatta | reverse complement strand
GAAAGAAAAGGATTAATTTCAACACATCTTATATTATGTACAAAAAGTAATCATAGAGTAGATCATAGTTCTTAAAAAATAAAATAATAAAACTCTTAGAAGAAAATATTGGAGGAGTGCCTGGGTGGCTCAGTTCATTAATCACCCAACTCTTGATTTTGGCTCAGGTCATGATCTCATGGTTTCGTGACTTTGGGCCACACATTGGGCTCTGCACTGACAATGCAGAACTTGCTTGGGATTCTCTGCCCCTTTCTGTTTCTGCCCCTCCCCTTCTCAAGTTCCCTCTCTCCCTCTCTCTTTCAAAATAAATAAATAAACATTAAAAAAGAAAATATTGGAAACATATTGGAGAAAAAAATTACACTGGGTAGGAAAAGCTTTCTTAGTATCCAAGAGTACAAATGATTTTTAAAAAGATATATATCACTTCATCAATGTTAACATTTTTGCTACTCCAAAGAAACTTAAGAGTATGAAAATGAAAGCCACTGAATGGGAGAAAATATTCATAAAACATATATATCTATCAGAGGATTTGTATCCAGAATATATAAAGTATTCCTACAACTGAAAAAATAGTAAGAGAAAAAGCCAGTAAAAAAATAGAGCAAAATAGTTCAATGGGTAATTCAGAGAAGAAGATATATAGATGGCAAATACGCAAATTAAAAGATGCTCAATATCATTAGCCATCAGGAAAATGAAAATTAAATCCCACTGAAATACCATCACATATACATTAACATGGCTAAAATTAAAAAAAAAACTGACAATAAGAAATTTTGTAAGAATGCAGAGCAGGGATCAGTAAACTTCTTGTTTAAAGGGACAGAAAGTAAATATTTTAAGCTTTGAGGGCCATATGGTTTCTGTTGAAATTACTTAATTCTGTTTTTGTAGTATAAAAGCATCTCATTTGTAACAAATGA
>NW_021861299.1:0-932 GCF_006229205.1 Suricata suricatta | reverse complement strand
TAAAAAACAGAAAAAAATATTGGAGTTTGAAAGAATGCAGTTATCATGGATTTTGAAGTTATTCAACTGGATACATGGTATCACTGTTCATTGAGATTAGAAACATTGGAGGGACAAAGTTGGCAGGGGGATTGACATGTAATATACGGAGGCTACAGAATCTGGATGAAGATGTAAAATAAGACACATAAGGTGGTAGGCTCAGAAGACTGATGTGAACTAGGTTTAGAATTTTTTAAGTCATGTAAATATACTTGGCAATATATGTATTTGCTTGTGGAAGTATAATAGAATGTGCAGGGAGATCAGGCTTGAGTCTTGAAAAACCTCAACATTTTGGGCACCTGGTTGGCTCAGTCTGTTAAGCATCTAACTTCAGTTCATGTTACGATCTTGTGGTTTGTGGGTGCAAGCCCCACACGGGGCTGTGTGCTCATAGCTCAGAGCCTGGAGTCTGCTTTGGAGTCTGGGTCTCCCTCCTTCTCTCTGCCCCTTTCCCATTCACACCCTGTTTCTCTCTCTCTCTCTCAAAAATGAATAAGCACTTAAAATTTTTTAATAAAAAATAAAAGAAAACCGCAACATTTAATTCACAAGTAGAAGAGGATAAATCTACATGTAGACACAAACTTTTTTTTTCAGTTCTAGAAAGGAAGAGTGGTCAGAGAGTTAAGTAGAAAACCAGTAGATAATTAGAACCATAATTAGTAGATAATGGAAACCAGCAGAACAAACTGTTTAAAAAAAAAAGTGTGGTTAATAATGGCAAATTCTAGCAAGAACTGAAAAGTGTCCATTTGCTTTGGCAATATGGAGGTGATTGCTCACCTGAGTGAGACAGGCAGAGGCCAAGTGAAAATAGATTGAACATTAGTAAAAGGTGTTGAAAAGAAAAAAAATAGGGAATCTCTAACTCTTTTAATAGGTTAAAA
>NW_021861298.1:0-932 GCF_006229205.1 Suricata suricatta | reverse complement strand
GTTTTGTTTTGTTTTGTTTTGTTTTTGAGAGTGAGAGTGAAAGCAAGAGAAAGAGAGAGAGAGAATCCCAAGCAGGCTCCACACTGCCAGTGTAGAGCCTGATGTGGGGCTCAAACTCGCAAACCAGGAGATCATGACCTAAGTCAAATTCTGGAATCTGATGGTTAACCAACGGAGCCACCCAGGCACTCCTGTATTGTCTTTTTAAATACATTGATGATTTAGTTTGCTCATTATTTATGATTTTTTCATGTATATTCCCAAGTTTGGCCTATAATTTCCATTTCTCCCATTGTTCTCAAGACTTTTTGCATGAGATTATAGCTTTATAATATGCATTTCTATTCCCTAGAAGGATTTATGCAAGTTTGAAATTATCTTTCTCTGAAATATTTGGTAGAACTTGCTCATAAACCCATCTAAGCCAAGACCTTCCTTTACAGAGAAATATTTGGCTACTGGCTTATTGTATTTAAAAATTATAGGACTGGGGAGCCTGAGGGGCTCAATTCGTTGAGCGCCTGACTCTTGATTTCAGTTAGGATCATGATCTAACAGTTTGTGGATTTAAACCCCTTGCCAGGCTCTGCGCTGACAGTGAGAAGCATCCTTGGGATTCTCTCTCCCTCTCTGCCTCTCCGCCACTTGTGTGTGTGTGAATGCACACGTTTTTTCTCTCCCAAAATAAACTTTAAAAAACATAAATAAAATAAAAACTATAGGAGTATTTAGCCCATTTTTTTAAATTTAGTTTTGGTAAGTTATATTTGTCTAGTAATTTATTTACTCTAAGCTTTCAAATGTTTTATCATAAATTAACTCATAATATGTAGTTGTTTTAGTTCTAAAACATCTGCTTTTCCTTCCCTAATACTGTTTGTTTATACTGTTCTCCTACTTAAATCAATTTCACATGGGGCGCCTGGGTGGCT
>NW_021861297.1:0-932 GCF_006229205.1 Suricata suricatta | reverse complement strand
AGAGAGAGAGGGAGGGAGAGAGAATCCCAAGCAAGCTCTGCACTCCACACAGAGCCTGACATGGGGCTCAAACTCACGAGCCATGAGATCATGACCTGAGCTTAAACCAAGAGTTGGACACTTAACGGACTGAGCCACCAAGCGCCCCAGTTGTGTGACTTGTTACCTGGTTCATCTTGAACAAATCACAGCCTCCTCTGTGCAATGAGCCGTTTCTCGTTTTGTACAGTTGCTGTTAGGATGATAAGTGAAAACGTGGGGGTGCCTGGGTGGCTCAGTCAGTTAAGGGTCTGATTCTTGGTTTCGGCTCAGGTCATGATCTCATGGTTCGTGAGTTCGAGGCCCGTGTCAGGCTCTGTGCTAGAGATTCTCTCTCTCTCAAAAATAATAAATTAAAAAAAAAGATTATGTAGATGCGAGCCTGTCCCTGAGAAAGTGAGCCCCTCGCGGTCACATGGGGGAGAGAAGTCCAGGCGAGTCACGATGCTGTGACGTCACAGTTCTCATCTGACAGCAGGAAGGCTCTGAGGTGCTTTTCACACCCAGGAGTCATATAGTGAGGTTGAATAAACCCGTGGGGGACCTTCCGCTGCAGCAGAGCATTGCTATGAAACCCCAAAAGCTAGGTGGAAGGGTGATCATGTACAGCACAGACTCTGCGCCGGGGTTTTTCAGCCCAGAACTACTGATACTTGAGGCCGGCTCTCTGTCAGGGAGCTACCGTGGGCATGTCAGAGGCGTCCCTGGCTTCGACCCACTAGATGCCAGCAGCATCCGTCCCCTGGCTGTGACCGCCAAAATGTCAGCAGACATCGCCAAGCGTCTCCTGGTGGGCAGAACTGCTTCTCTGGAGGGAGATGGAACTGGTTCAAATCCCGGCTCTACCACTCACCATCTGTGATCTCCGGCAGCAGGTTGAATCTCCTGGAACC
>NW_021861296.1:0-932 GCF_006229205.1 Suricata suricatta | reverse complement strand
TGGTGATGATGGTGGTGATGGTGGTGGTGATGGTGGTGATGATGGTGGTGATGGTGGTGATGGTGGTGGTGATGGTGGTGGTGATGGTGGTGATGGTGATGATGGTGATGATGATCATGATGATGATGGTGACGATGATGGCGATGATGGGGATGAGATCATGGCAGTGGTGGTGGTGACAATGAACACTACCCAGAACCCACAGGTGCCAGCCCGAGTCTAAGACCTCTGCATTAACCCATTAGTTCTCATGATTACCTGTGAATGAGGAACCATAGTTACCTCCCTTGTACAGATGAGGACACAGGCCTACGAGGTGCCGTCCCCAGTTCAATCTCAAGAGAGATACGGTAGAAAACTGCATCTGAGAGTGGACCACTGAGGAGTTCTAACAGAACTCCTTTTAGCACAGTACAGAGGACCAGAAACCCTGTTTTTAGCTCATTTGGAGATGAAGGCCGTCAGGGTCTCCTCAACTTTTCTTTTCTTTCTTTCTTCCCTGTCTATTTATTTATTTCTAAGTATTCAAGCCTCCATTTCACTGACAGTGTGCGAAAAATACTTGTGCCTTTCGAGGTGCTCATTTGCCCTGGAAAGCTGGCTGCCACCCAAACGCCATCAGTGTAAACTAAGGCCTCACGTTCCCCAAACAGAACACAGGTACAGTTCATTTTTTGAAAGTCCTTTAAACTTCACACTGTTTACTTCATTGCTTTTTCCTTGTTTATTGGAGGGGGGGAAAAAAAGAAATAACAGCACAAACACACAATGAGAAGCAGACAAGACAGATGGAGCGCCCTGAGGATTTTCCATCAGACTCGGCATCTTTGGGCGTCCAGGGAGACAGTGAGAGGAGAGGGACGGGGGTGGCTGCCGGCGGACAGCACACACGTGCAGGCCTCAGAGACACGAGGGCCACCCCTGGGAGAGCA
>NW_021861295.1:0-1850 GCF_006229205.1 Suricata suricatta | reverse complement strand
CCCGGTCGCTGGTCCTAATCCACCCTGAACGCGGCCCAGCATGGCTCTCCACCCCCCACCCAAGGTCCTGGCCTCCGCTGCCTACAGCCTCCTTGGCCTCCGGCGCTGGCCAGCCTCTCCTCCACACTGACTTCCCTCCATCCGTCTTTCCAGCTGCCTTGCCTTGCAGCCCTGAGCCCTGTTCCACCGCTCTCAGTGTGGACCAGGCCGGGGGACATAGCCAGGAGAGGGGCTCTGTCATGGTTCTAGAACAATCCATGCACACCGTCAGATCCCCTGCTGCCCCAGTCCCCCTTGGCAGCTCCTGCTGGACAGACATCTGCTGCAGTGACAGAAGCTAGGGACCCCCGGCTGGAAATCCACCTTTCAGGAACCCAGAGGCCTGGCGGCAAGGCCTGCACCCCGGCAGAACCAAAGGCAGCCTCGCCGTCCCCAGTGCCCCCTCTGCTGGCTCCGCTGGACCAAACCCTGAAGGCACGGCCGCCGCCCGCCTCGCCCTCCCCGTGGCCGGGCACGGACGCCCTCCCGGCCCCACGTGCCGCTGCAGTGACAGCCGTCTGACCGGCGCAGGGCTTTTCTGCGGCTTCTGCTGTCATTCTGGTAGGCGTCTTCCTCCCTCTGACCGAGACCTCCACCTGCCGGAGCCCCATCCCTGCGCCCTGCAGCCGGCGCTCTGCACCAGGGCAGGCCCGAGAGGGGGCGGGGGCGTGTGTATAGTGCACGTCACCGATACTAAGCGTGAGCGGTGCGGGCACACGTGGCTGCTGGAGTGAGTCTCTGTCGCCCTGATGGAAAACACGGAGCAAGCCCAGGGTTTCCTCTGTGACAATAAAAGTAGGGGGATACGGGGGGCCTTGGCGGCCCCTTCCGATCTGAATTCTTCGCTTCTACGCCTGACTTAGCCGCGAGCTCCTGGTTTCCCATGGCTGGGAGGGGGGGCGGTCTTCTGCCCGCTCCGGTGGGAGACCTGGGAAGAGGAGGAAAGAGGAAGAGCCAAGGGGGTCCAGAGGCCGCCGCCCACCCCCTCCCCGCTCGGCAGGCTGGTCGGACCCCAGGAAGGCCGTGGGAAGCAGCGCACTCCTGGGGTCTCCGGCTGCCTGCTTCTCCTCGCCGCCCCCATGGCTCCAAGGCTCTCTCGCACCCGCTACCCCTTGACTTCTGTCCCTGTCTCTCAGCCCTCAGACAAGACTTCGCTGCGGTCACGGAGGGGTGGCCGCGGCAGCGAAGACGAGGCATCGAGTGGAGCAGGGGCTGCTTGGCAGCGCCTGGCTGGGACTCGGGCCGTGAGAAGCAGAAAAGCGCCGAACCCGTGAACTCTGCTTTTCCCGCGTGGCAGGAGGGAGCATGGATTTCTTAAAGACAGAGATGTACAATTAAGCGTTAAAACTGTGACCGAGCGGGGCGCCTGGTGGCTCAGTCGGTTGAGTGTCTGACTTCGGTTCCGGTCATGGGTTCGAGCCCCGTATCGGGCTCTGTGCTGACAGCTCAGAGCCTGGAGCTTGCTTTGGATTCTGTGTCTCCCTCTCTCTCTGCCCCTCCCCGTTCATGCTCTGTCTCTCCCTGTCTCTCAAAAATAATAAATGTAAAAGAAAAAAGAAAAAAACAAAAACCAACTGTGACCGAGCAGGGTTTAACCCTGACAATCGGCGTGGATGGCAGTTCGTGGAGAAGGTGGGTAATTTACACGAGGTCCGTGCAGCCGGGAGGCAGGTGTGTTGTGCTGCACCTCCGTGTAACAGATGAGGCTGGGGGGCACCCTAGGCTTCTGGCCCCAGGGCCCTGGCGTGGCAGGAGCAGGGATGGGACTGTCCTGAGCCGCTTCCAGCCCTGGGCCACGGCCGGAAGGAGCC
>NW_021861294.1:0-932 GCF_006229205.1 Suricata suricatta | reverse complement strand
AAAGTAAAATACCATTTTTGTCACATCACAAAGTATTTCTGTCTGGAGCTCTATTTCCCTGAAAGGAGATATGCCCTCATCACAAACGGAGAGCCCATGCATGGGTGGCTGGGTCTTCCCCACCAGAAGGAGCCCTTCTGGAGGGCAGGGGCCGCATCTGGCTCATCTGCAGACCCCCAGCGTCTGTTCCAGCAAGTGCCCGATGTTGGGAAGGGGAAGAACTCTGAGAAAGACGCTGAAGCAGGTGCCGAAAGCCCTCACTCCAGTCAGTGCAAAGTTACAGAGCATCTACCCTGTCAGACAAGACTCCACTTGCTGGAGACACAGCAGTGAGCAAGCCGGACAAAAGTCCCTGGGTCTGATGTTCTGGTGGACAGAGGCAAATTAGAAGCCGGCAAATCAGGGTTTCTCAATGTTTGCACACTTGATATTGGGAGGTGAACCATTCTAGCTGTGAGGACTGTCCTGGGCTTAACTGTGGGATGTTAAGCAGTATCCCTACCCCCCACCTAATGCCAGGAGCACCCCCCTTTTCCAGCCAAGACAACCAAAAATGTCTCCAGACACTACCAAGGGTCCTGGGGAGCAAAGTCACCCTTCAATGAGAACTGTTGCAGTAAAGAAATACGTAAGACCATGTCAGTGATCTAACAGGTTTTCCCTGAGTGTGCGCTGAGCATTCTTGGCACTGAAGAGGCACAGAGCAAACCAGATGGTCCAAGCCCCATCCTCGCCCACGTGCCCATTTTATACGAAGCAACACACACAGCTGAGCATCGGCTGCACTGGGCCATGCCAACAAAGTCTTTCCCTCTCTTGCAACTCTGGGATGTGTTCTCAGCACAGAGCGGGAGCTGCCACCCCTGGGAAGAGGTACCCGCCGGGCCTCGCTGTGCTCCTAACGAGGTCCGCACATCAGAAAGTTTCTTCGC
>NW_021861293.1:0-932 GCF_006229205.1 Suricata suricatta | reverse complement strand
GCACAGAGCCCAACACAAGGCTCTAACCCACGATCTGTGGGATCATCACCTGAGCTAAAATCAAGAGTCAGACACCCAACCACCTGAGCCACCCAGGTGCCCCTGTTTGGTTTTTTAGATCCCACATATAAGTGAAAGTATATGGTGTTGTCTTTGTCTGACTTATTTCACTTTATACCTTCTAGGTCCATCCATGTTGTCTTGAATGGCAAGATTTTATTATTTTTTATGGCTGAGTAATATTCCATAGGTGATATTGCTATAGATATAGACATATAGATATATACATACCACATCTCCTTTATCCATTTATCAGTAGACACTTGTATGCTTTCATATTTTGGCCATTGTAAATAATGCTGCAATAAACATAGGAGTGCCTATATCTTTTCAATTAATGTTTTTTTCTTTGGATAAATACCTGAAAGTATAATTACTAGTATTTCCATTTTTAATTTTTTGAGGAAATGCCATACTATTTTCCATAGTGGTTGTGTGAGTTTATAATCCCACCAACAGCTCATAAAAGCTCCCTTTTCTCCATATCCTCCCCACCAATTGTTCCCCTTGCTTTTTGGTACCAGCCATTCTGACCGGTGTGAGGTGGCATCTCACTCTGGTTTTGATTTGTATATCCCTGATGCTTAGTGATGTCAAGCATCTTTACATGAGTCCATTGGCCATATTAATGGGAATCATCTTTGGGAAAATGTCTATTCAGTTCCTCTCACCATTTTTTAATTGGATTATTTGGGTTTTTTTGGAGTTCGGTTATATATTTTGGATATTAACTTATTAGATATATCATTTGCAGATATCTTCTCCCACTCAGTATGTTGCCTTTTCATTTGTTGATAGTTTTCTAAGCTGTTCAAAAGCTTTTTAGTTTGCTATGGTCCCAATACTTTACCTGAGGAGAAAGATTCAGAAAA
>NW_021861292.1:0-932 GCF_006229205.1 Suricata suricatta | reverse complement strand
AATTTACTTATATTTTCTTTCAAACTCTTTAAAGTGGTCAATTTGCCTATTACTTTTCAGCTTCATTCTCTTCCTGTGCTAATTTTAAAGGCATAACTTTCTTCCTCAATACAGTTTTAGTTGCAACCCACAAAGTATGCTGCATTTTCATTAAAATTCCATTTAAAGTATTCTCTAATTTATTTTATGCTTTTTTTTCTTTGACCTAGGGATTACTTAGATGCATAAATCTTCAAACACATAGTGATGTTCACAATTATATTTTATTACATACTTTAACTTAATTGCATTGTGATTTGTAAACATTTTTGTACATTTTCACAAAAGTTTGATCCTTTGAAACTTGTTGAAACTTTATTCTAATATTCTAGCATGTGATTAATTTGTATAAGTGTGTTTTATGTGCACTTGGAAAAATATATTATTTTGCAGTTCCTGGGGATAGAATTCTGAATATATTCCTTGGGTCTGGTCTCAGTCCAGTTCATCGAACCTTTTATATTCTTTGTAAAGTTTTTTTTTTCCCCTGTTATTTTGAAGTTTTTTCTATTATTGAGGAAAAATTACCCCTTGATTATGGATTTGCCTATATCTCCTATTCCTTTAAGTATTTTTTAAGATTTATGTTATTAGGTACATGCTAATTTAAATTTGTTTTATCTTTCTGGAAAGTTAAACATTTCTTCATTATAATATGTTCCTCTTTACCTCTGTTATTCTTTTCTTTTTAAGATAATTGCTTTCATAAAAACTGAAGCACAATACACATGTAGAAAAACAGTTAAGTTCTTCATATGCAGCTTGATGAGTTGTCACCAAGTGAACAATAGTGAACACACGCCTATAGGTACGACCCAGTTCTGGTAACGGAGCATTACCAGAGTGCAGAAGCCCTCATCGGACTCCCAAACTGTTTATACCCTCTTCCAAAA
>NW_021861291.1:0-932 GCF_006229205.1 Suricata suricatta | reverse complement strand
AGCAGTCCGGGTCCTGGGATTTAATAGAGTTTGAAAAATATAATTTTGGTGCTCAGCTCCCAAATGCCAGTAACTTCAGGAGGTCTTCTTCCCATGTGCATGCTGTCACAGTGCATGATACTTGCCCTCACCTTCACATCTACTTTGTCCTCCATCTGTATGGCAGCCTATCTCACTCTCTGTAGTCTACTTGGGGGAGGTGACTACTCTCTCGTATTCTTCATCTGGCTACGTGCCCTCTTCCTCATCCTCACAGGGCCCGCTTACCAGGACTAGTTTATGCTCCTCTGTTGCCTTTCAACCTCACACTGGTTTATAACCTAGCTTGATACCTCTGCCAACTTTGCTCTATATTCCTTTTGTCCCTCATCCTCTTCATCCTAGGCTTCCCTTTTGGACCCATAGTTCCTCCTGCTCCACACCTGACTCCAACTTCTTTTAGCCTGTAAGCTACATGGAAACAGGAAATATTGCTTATGACTGTTTTCCCAGTGTCAAAACATAGAAGTAGCTAATACATATTTATTGAGTGAAATAATGATTTTTCTTCCATAAATTCTTAATAGCTGTCTTACCTCTTCATAAGAGATAATTCTGGTAAAACAAGATGGGACAATTAAACAAAACAATAGTATATCACTCAAAATAGGTAAGGCTATAGTAACAATCTTAAACCTCAGAATGTTTATAGCCATGAATATTGATTTTTTTTTTGTGCACTCACATGTGCAGCTTGATTCAATAGGGATTCTCATCTTCACAGTCATTGAAGAGTTCTGGGAATGAGGCTGTCCCTATCTTGTGAAGCTACCATCTCCTCAGGAGTCCAGAATTCACAAAGGGGAAGAGAGCCTGAGAATTGCACTCTGGCTCTTAACTGAACAAATAGGGTATCTGTTAACATCTCTCCATACAGTAAAGTAAGTTATATA
>NW_021861290.1:0-932 GCF_006229205.1 Suricata suricatta | reverse complement strand
GATGGTGGAGGGCACTTGAGGGGAAGAGCACTGGGTGTTGTATGGAAAACAATTTGACAATAAAATATTATGGAAAAAAAAAAACACAACAACACAAAAAAAAGAGCAAAGTCAGTTCCAAAGATACATATGGTAAATGTGTATAATATAAAATTTTAGTGTAAGAAAATATGACACTTCCAAGAACTGAGGAAGTTATAAATTAATCACAGGTTACAAAGAAGACTGGCAAGTGCATATCCACCAAGTACTCAGGTGACAAGAAAAGAAGTAAAGTTCCACAGGTGAGCCTCCAAATATGGCCAGACCAACCATTTGAAATTAAATAGCTCATCAGTAGCGCCAACCAGTCTACACACGTGCATGAACTCCAACTACGTTTCCTAGTCCATCCCATTCTTTCCTCCTCATCCTTCATTGGTCATTGTGTCTGTGTCACCCTAGATTTAAAAAGAGAGAATCACCACACTTTCCCAAGTTAACCACAATAGTACAACAACAGGAGTGAAAATTTTCAAAACTTTTTCATTCATAGGGCATTACTTATTTTCATGACATTTAAAAAAAATAGAGATGTTTCTGCTCTTTATTTACATAGAAGACTAGAAATAAAGTGTCATTAGGAATAAAGTGCCATTCAAAAAAAGAATACAAATTTCACCTTAACATAGGAGAAATGCTTTTATATCCAGAGCCTGATAATATCCAATTTCTATCGTTTCATTTTCCAGCTAACTTTTTTTCTAGTATGTTCTATAATAAAACCTTTGCGAGAATGAATTTAAATTAACTTTATTTTGAGAAAGTTCCAGAATTCCTCATTGAATTCTAGAGTACAAAATACCCAGGGCTGGAAGTTTCCAAACTATTTTATCCCACACCCTTCTAGAAATGTCTTTAAGCTTGTTGCAGACATTCATGGGTAGGGCAAT
>NW_021861289.1:0-932 GCF_006229205.1 Suricata suricatta | reverse complement strand
TGTTTTGGCAGAACCGGCAGTCCAAGCAGATCCTGCTATTGACACCAATTTTTTAATAGAAAAATACCTCACTAGCAGGTAGTGCTAGTGCTTGAGCATAGACTCAAGATTTTTCCCTGGTTATATAACACTTATGAATAAAAAGCAAATTCATTTGATGGTCTTAAGTGTTGGATATAGAAAATTGCAGGAGGGTTTTGAGAGGAATGAACACTTACTAGAAAGAGCATAAGGTTCGGACCTATTTTTAGTTATTTTTTTTCAAAATCTGATTGTGAGTCCATGTTTTATAACAATTCTGTGAGAAATGCACATGACAACACCCACATCCCCTATTTTTGCTCTTGTGGGCCACCTGAGTAAAAACTATTGCCTTCTTCTGCTTTCTGCTTTTACTGATCCCTGTCCTCCTTCTTCCAGTGACTGGACATTAGGTTAAAATTAGCAGACGTGTATTTTGTTTGTCATGCTTATGTGTTTGTTTTTTTTTCTTTATCAAATTCAGAAAATCACAAGTATCCTAAACAGAGCACCAAGCTGGATGAACAAATGTCTCTAGGAAATCTCAATATTCCATTGATTTCAACTGTTCAATGACGAGGCATTGGGGCCGTTATGTGTGATTATGGGGAGCAGATCCAGGCTTCACAGCAGCAGGTGCCCCCCCCCACCCCAAAGAGGAAGTCAGGAAACACAGTCATTTTCTTTCATGCCTGAAGGTCTGATTACTTTTTCTGGAGGGACTATAAACAAGTGAAGGCACAAAAGTTCTGAGATTTGGTGGTAATATACACGTAACTGACAGCTTCTGGCACTTCTTCATTACCGACAGATCGATAGATCTGGCCTCAAAGACGAGGAAGTAGGGTAGTACAGAAACAGAGTATTTCTACATAAAATCCAAGGTTTTTTTTCTTTTCTTTTTTCCATGA
>NW_021861288.1:0-932 GCF_006229205.1 Suricata suricatta | reverse complement strand
TCAGCTCCCGGATCTCAGCGGCCCTCCTAGGTCAGCTGTCTGGGACCTGGAAGGCTAGAGTTTGCAGACATTGGGCTTAAAATCAGCCACAATGGGCATCATCATGTCGGGAGTGAGAGAAAAAGTAGAAATGGGCTAAGAAGAAAGACCTCGAGCAATAGCCCCCCTGCTTGACGGCCTCGGGAGTCAAAGAATGGAGGGCTAGCGCGCTACAGAGAAAGGAAAGAGAAGCTACAGTTTTTAAGGAATGTACCGTCTCCGGAGACTCCGGGACCTTGAAATAAGCACAGCAGGTTCACACTTAATGTCTCTCGAGAAGCTTCAGTGTTCTCCTCTGCAGAGTGAGGACAAGCCTCTGCCTCACAGTGCTGCTTCGGGAATGAAATCAGAGAACTTGCGTGAGCACTCCACACCCTGACCAGATACTGTAAATGCCAATGAAGGGCACCTGTTGGTTTTGGTAATGGCGTCCTCTTGTCCTGCCAAATAGGGCATATAAACCCCACAGTGGAAAATAAGACTCTGACTAGAAAGAATAATAAGGATTATATAGATTTGTTACCTTGATAAAAGACAAATTTATAGAACAGATTCCATTATGGCTAAATTTTGGAATAAACGACTTTAATCCATGGGCTCTGTCCTCTGTTCTAATTATATTCTGAGCATTTTCACTTGCTCACCAAATTACTCACTAGTAATAGCCTACTTAATTGATAGAGTCAGTAAAGTGGTATTACATTTCAGCTTGATTTAATAACTTAGAGTAATATTTGGGGGGCTGTCATTTCTCCTTTTTTTTTTTTTTTTTTTTTTTTACTATTTCTGCCTATAAGTCAGCTTTAAAGTGAAAGACAGAAAGGCAGTTTTAGCCTCTGCTTTATTTATATCAGTGGTTCTCAAACATGTGCATCAGAATCAGCTGGAGAACT
>NW_021861287.1:0-932 GCF_006229205.1 Suricata suricatta | reverse complement strand
TAGGGCGCCTGGGGGGCTCCGTCAGTTAAGCATCCGACTTCAGCTCAGGTCATGATCTCACAGTTCCTGGGTTTGAGCCCTGCATCGGGCTCTGCACTGACAGCTGGGAGCCTGGAGCCTGCTTCGGATTCTGTGTCTCCCTCTCTCTCTGACCCTCCCCTGCTTGTGTTGTCTCTCTCTCTCTCTCTCTCTCTCTCTCAAAAATAAATGTTAAAAAGTTATTAAAAATGGGGAGTGCATGAGGCTCCTGGGTGGCTTAGTTGGCTGAGCATCAGACTTTGGCTCAGATCATGATCTCTCCGTTTGTGAGTTTGAGCCCCAACAATGGGCTCACTGCTGACAGAGCAGAGGCTGCTTTGGATCCTGTGTCCCCTTCTCTCTCTGTCCCTCCTCAGCTTGTGCTCTCTTTCAAAAATAAACATTAAATAATAGTAATGATAGAATAAATTTAAAAAATAAAGTAGTGCAACCTTGATAGAGTTGAGCACAAATGCTTTCGCTCATTCTCTTGCCCGTTTCCCTCGTTTCGGTGGACTCCATAAAATACACGGTTCTCTGAAAGCCACTATCCACCGCTGCCTTCCTTGCTTCCACCCATTGTAAAAGGCAGAAAGCCAATACTGTCCCAATGTCCCCTGAAATTAGTAGTACCCATTGGACCTGGTCCGAGGCTGCGTGACAAAAGCAGAAGTGTGACACAGGGTCATCCAGAAAAACTCTGCTTTCCTGCTATAAATGAACAGGACACAGCTGTCAAGCTCGGTCACCTCTTCCTGTTTTGAATGCAGATGCGATGGCCAGAGCGGTGGCAGCCATTTTGTAACCACAAAGGAATGGCAAAGAGAAAGGAAAAGACATCAGACCTGACATCACTGAATCACAGATTCAGCGACTGTTCTAACCATCATTTATGCACGGACTTATTTTTGACA
>NW_021861286.1:0-932 GCF_006229205.1 Suricata suricatta | reverse complement strand
TCTCAGGCTTGTTAGTCTGTGAGGATGATATTTAAAAATGGGGGTCAGCCCCTATTAAAGTTTCAGGCATCACTCTGGAGTTAAGTAGGCCGACTCAGAAGAACCCTCAACCTGGTGAGGTGACCCAGATCCAGTCGATCAGCTTAAACTGACCCTCAAAGACTCTGACTCCTGAGATGAGATCTCCAGCCCTGCTCCAGCCACACCCCAGAAGCTGGCTGGTCTAGCACGGCAGAAGCCTGAGGAATCACTGGTCCAATAAGATAAACTGTCCTGTCTCTTTGTCATTGGACTGACAAACGTCACCCCAGAAAGCTGGGGAAACAGCAAAAAGTTCCTGATTACACTAACCTTCCTCTTATAGATAAGATGTTCTGTTGGTATTAATTGCTTCTAATCTGGGCATGGGATTTCAACACAACAAAAGGTAAGGAGAGCCTACGCCTCTACCACCAGACTAAAGGGGGGGGTCCTCAAGCGGCCGCTAGATGGTCCACCAATTTGGCTAAGGTTAGTAATGTAGAAAAAACCGTGGAGGCGTATTGCACTTATACGCCCAAGGATCCTGAAAAATGAGGAAACAAATTGGCTGTCATTCTTCCTTTTGTAAACCAGGCAGTGCCAGATATTAGAAACCCTAAAAGAGGGTAAACTCTCCTTCCCTATGCCCTTCACAGGGTAAGAAATTCCCCTTACACCAAGGTGGGCTATGCCAGGCTTTAGGGGAACAATGGTAACTCAGCTGACCCAGGATTGGGTCAGTTACAAGACAGAGGGGGGAATGTAAGGATGCAGGTTTGAGACAATAGAAGGGCACACATTGCCCAAGGCAAGAGGGACCACCCTTGTAATACCCTTAACATTCCTAAGGGCAGGCCTAGAAATAGAAGCTATAGGTAATCAGTTATTGCTTAAGGCTAGTTACACCCTAT
>NW_021861285.1:0-932 GCF_006229205.1 Suricata suricatta | reverse complement strand
GGAATATATCATTTGAGAAGTTGATATTTATTATATTCATAAAACCTACAGTGAGTCATAAATATCTTCATTCATTCATTTCTCTACTCACTAGCCACTTACTGAACCACGAATCTGTGCCAGGCAATGCGCCAGGCAGGGCAGTGGAGACACAATGGGGATGATACCTCTCTTGCACTTCCACACTGACTCACAGCAGCCAGAGGGACCCTTTTAGAACCTGACTTGATCACATGGCCCTTGTGCTTCAAGCTGCTCCCACCACCAACCATCGACCAGATCATCGTGAAGGCTGGCTCCTCCCTCCCCACCACCCTCATCTCTCACTCCACCCCTCTACCCACTCTGCTCAGCAACACTGACCTCCCTGCAGTTCCTCAGACACACCAGGTATCCATCCCCAACTTCCTGTTCTACAAACTTTGTACCTTTCTCTGTTATCTTCATGAATTTATCTCCTGCTCTGATTCTCTTTTCCCTGATCTCTACTTTGGTCTGATCACCTCATTATGTTAAGTTTCATGAGGGCTGAGTTTCTTTTGTTTCCATTTTCTCTCTTCTATTCCCTTGGTCTGAAATAGTCCTTCATAAAGTAGAGATTCAATACATACTTGTTTAATGACTGCAGGGATGCATAAATATCTGGTCTTTAGTCCAGTTAAGAGACAAATAATCATATCACCATAAATCATTTGAGTGTTATGATACATGTTATAATGATGATATAATTTCCATATTTCTTAAAATGCAAATTTACTAAAAGGTAAATCCACATGATATTAAATGTGTTCAGAAGTCAAGGAAAACATCATTTTTTTCAAGCTTTCTCACATTCACTAATATTTCTTTTGGTTACTGTGATATAGCTGCTTCCATCTGTAATTCTCTGATCACTTCTCAAACTTCCTGGAGGCCAAGAAAAAAAAAAAAAA
>NW_021861284.1:0-1850 GCF_006229205.1 Suricata suricatta | reverse complement strand
GGCTCCTTCCGGCCGTGGCCCAGGGCTGGAAGCGGCTCAGGACAGTCCCATCCCTGCTCCTGCCACGCCAGGGCCCTGGGGCCAGAAGCCTAGGGTGCCCCCCAGCCTCATCTGTTACACGGAGGTGCAGCACAACACACCTGCCTCCCGGCTGCACGGACCTCGTGTAAATTACCCACCTTCTCCACGAACTGCCGTCCACGCCGATTGTCAGGGTTAAACCCTGCTCGGTCACAGTTGGTTTTTGTTTTTTCTTTTTTCTTTTACATTTATTATTTTTGAGAGACAGGGAGAGACAGAGCATGAACAGGGGAGGGGCAGAGAGAGAGGGAGACACAGAATCCAAAGCAGGCTCCAGGCTCTGAGCTGTCAGCACAGAGCCCGATACGGGGCTCGAACCCATGACCGGAACCGAAGTCAGACACTCAACCGACTGAGCCACCAGGCGCCCCGCTCGGTCACAGTTTTAACGCTTAATTGTACATCTCTGTCTTTAAGAAATCCATGCTCCCTCCTGCCACGCGGGAAAAGCAGAGTTCACGGGTTCGGCGCTTTTCTGCTTCTCACGGCCCGAGTCCCAGCCAGGCGCTGCCAAGCAGCCCCTGCTCCGCTCGATGCCTCGTCTTCGCTGCCGCGGCCACCCCTCCGTGACCGCAGCGAAGTCTCGTCTGAGGGCTGAGAGACGGGGACAGAAGTCAAGGGGCAGCGGGTGCGAGAGAGCCTCGGAGCCATGGGGGGGCGAGGAGAGGAGAAGCAGGCAGCCGGAGACCCCAGGAGTGCGCTGCTTCCCACGGCCTTCCTGGGGTCCGACCAGCCTGCCGGGCGGGGAGGGGGCGGGCGGCGGCCTCTGGACCCCCTTGGCTCTTCCTCTTTCCTCCTCTTCCCAGGTCTCCCACCGGAGCGGGCAGAAGACCCACCCCCCCGCCATGGGAAACCAGGAGCTCGCGGCTAAGTCAGGCGTAGAAGCGAAGAATTCAGATCGGAAGGGGCTGCCAAGGCCCCCCGTATGCCCCCACTTTTATTGTCACAGAGGAAACCCTGGGCTTGCTCCGTGTTTTCCATCAGGGCGACAGAGACTCACTCCAGCAGCCACGTGTGCCCGCACCGCTCACGCTTAGTATCGGTGACGTGCACTATACACACGCCCCCATCCCCTCTCGGGCCTGCCCTGGTGCGGAGCGCCGGCTGCAGGGCGCAGGGACGGGGCTCCGGCAGGTGGAGGTCTCGGTCAGAGGGAGGAAGACGCCTACCAGAATGACAGCAGAAGCCGCAGAAAAGCCCTGCGCCGGTCAGACGGCTGTCACTGCAGCGGCACGTGGGGCCGGGAGGGCGTCCGTGCCCGGCCACGGGGAGGGCGAGGCGGGCGGCGGCCGTGCCTTCAGGGTTTGGTCCAGCGGAGCCAGCAGAGGGGGCACTGGGGACGGCGAGGCTGCCTTTGGTTCTGCCGGGGTGCAGGCCTTGCCGCCAGGCCTCTGGGTTCCTGAAAGGTGGATTTCCAGCCGGGGGTCCCTAGCTTCTGTCACTGCAGCAGATGTCTGTCCAGCAGGAGCTGCCAAGGGGGACTGGGGCAGCAGGGGATCTGACGGTGTGCATGGATTGTTCTAGAACCATGACAGAGCCCCTCTCCTGGCTATGTCCCCCGGCCTGGTCCACACTGAGAGCAGTGGAACAGGGCTCAGGGCTGCAAGGCAAGGCAGCTGGAAAGACGGATGGAGGGAAGTCAGTGTGGAGGAGAGGCTGGCCAGCGCCGGAGGCCAAGGAGGCTGTAGGCAGCGGAGGCCAGGACCTTGGGTGGGGGGTGGAGAGCCATGCTGGGCCGCGTTCAGGGTGGATTAGGACCAGCGACCGGG
>NW_021861283.1:0-932 GCF_006229205.1 Suricata suricatta | reverse complement strand
TTTTTTTTTTGAAACGTTCTCAGAAGTTGAATTGCTGGGTCATAGGATAATTCTATATTTTAGAAGAACTCCCAGATCTTTCTCCATGGCTGTACCATTTTACATTTCTTTTTTAAAAATTTTTTTATGTTTATTTATTTTTAAGAGACCAAGCATGAGCAGGGGAGGGTCAGAGACAGAGGGGGCACAGAATCTGAAGCAGGCTCCAGGTTCTGAGTTTTCTGCACAGAGCCTGATGCGGGGCTCGAACCCACGAACTGTGACATCATGACCTGAGCCAAAATCAGACACCTAACTGAGCCTCCCAGGTGCCCCTACATTTCCATTAATAGTACACAAGGGCCCAGTCTGTCCATGTACTTGGCAATAATTTTGTTGGAGGTTCTCCCACTTCTGCCCTCCCAAGAATAGCCATCCTAGTAGGTACAAATTGACATCTGGGTGGTTTGGTTTTGCATTACCCTAGTGATGTGGACCATCTTTCCATATACTGGCCATTTGTATATATCTTTTTCAGAACTAAATTCTCTGCCAGTTTTTAAATCAAGATGCTTGTTATTCATTATAGGTGTTATATATATTCTGAATATTTATCACCTATTATGAGATATTTTTCCCATCTCGTAGGTGGTTTTTTCATTGTTGATGGGTTTTTGCACCAAATCTTTAAATTTTGATCAATTTATATATATGTATAAATACACACTTACATTTAAAAGTAATCTATAAAAAGTATCTAAACAAAAACAAATGAATGTATCTAATATAATCAAGCTTTCAGCCTATGTTTTCTGTTTATGAGTTCTATAGTTTTGACGTTAGGTCTTAAGATTTGAGTTTTCTGAGAGAGTGTAAGGTAATAGTCCAACCTGATTTTTTACATGTTGATTCCTATTTTTCCCAGCTCCAGTTTCTCCCCCACCCCCAAGATG
>NW_021861282.1:0-932 GCF_006229205.1 Suricata suricatta | reverse complement strand
CCTACAAGCTCATCTCTTTGTTAGGTGCTGAACCAGACTCAATGATCTACTTCAATATTGGAGGACAAACAGGCAATCAGGAATGATAAAGGTATGATATGCCAGCCTTTCTAGGGGAATTTTAAGGATGTTTTTGACTCTATGGGATCTTCACCTACAATTAGACAATGTAACAAAAAGATGCAAAAGTTGACTATATCTCATACATGTGTGCAAGGACATGTTTAAAAAGACATTTGATGTATCACTGTAATATTTAAAAAACTGGAAAATCTGAAATGTTCACTGATGGATGGAGAAGCCAAAACCTAATTAAACATGGTTACTGTATGTTCGCACTCGTAGGTCTAACAGGAGAAACCTAACAGCGGACCATGGTGGGGGGAAGGAGGGAAGAGAGCTGGGGAGAGTGAGGGACACAGATCATGAGAGACTACTGAGTACTGAAAATGGACCATGGACTGAAGGGGGAAGGGGAGGGAGGGAGGGAGGGAGGGGGTGATGGTCATGGAGGGGGGCACGTGTGGGGAGAAGCACTGGGTGTTATATGGAAACCAATTTCAAAATAAACTAAAAAAATTTTTTTCAACAACATGGTTATATAGAAGGAAGGAGGGAAAAAAAGAATGGGGACAGGATGGAAGCAAGGCATTTAGAATGTCTCCTGTTATATGGTTTTGACTTTGAAACTCTATAAATGTTTTACATAAATTAAATGTAAAATTACATTAAAAAGAAAGAATACAGCCTGTAAAACTGAGGGAAAAAAATGAAGCAAATGAATCAAAATGTGTGTATCAAGTTTGTAACATAACCACACAGAGAAGTTACTTTTCAAGTGACCGAAACACAATGCTTTGACTACCTCCCTAGTAGGGTTTATTCTAAGGCCAAAAGGAAGAGAAAAGAAATCTTAAACTGTATTCAGTAAT
>NW_021861281.1:0-932 GCF_006229205.1 Suricata suricatta | reverse complement strand
GCAGAGGCTGAGCCCTACAGGGCATGCAGACCTCCGCCCACCTGCACGGAGGTCTGGGGCTCGGCCATTCGTGTGTTCCTCTGCACCCTCAAGGCTGCCCTCACCTGAGCCCTCCTCTGCACCCTCAAGGCTGCCCTCACCTGAGCCCGCCGGGGAGCCCCTCACACCCCCAGGCTGCCTGATCGGCCCTGCTCGGTGCTAGGTGTTCGCTCCGCCGGAGAACTCCCTCCCTCCCACACCTTGGAGTAGCTTTTGCCTGCCCGAAATAAAGGGACTGCTGAGTGGAGGCACATGGGTCACTTCTGGCCGGGACATTAGATTTGCAGGGTGAACTCCTTCAGACCACTTTTCCTGTTTGTCTCGGTGACTGGAACAGCCACCCAGGTCCTGCAGCGCCTCTGAAACAGGAGGGTGTCCTGGATCACCCGTGTGGGGCCTGGAACTGGGGACCTTTCCTGGCTGGCTGGAGACTGGTCAGGAGGGGGAGGAGAGATCTGCAATGTCACAGTGCCCGTGGGCCAGGGCACGCACATGGCCCCTCTCGGTGGGAGGACCTCAGAGGACAGCCCGAAGGACACGGCATCAGCCCGACAACCCCGGAGGCCCGCGCACAACCCGCAGGCACGAGGAATCGGTCCAGCCCCACAGCCTCAGAGAGCAGCGCAGCCAGAAGCTGCCCAGGTGGGCGCCCACATCAGACTTGTCACCCGCACAACTGGGACAGGATAAATGTGTGTCATCTGAGCCACTGACTGTGGGAACTCACTCGGTCAGCAGTAGGACACCTGAGATGGTTCTGTTTCTAGCAGGAAGCAGAAGCCGACCTCCAGCTGACACAGACCGGAGGTGCCCCACCTGACGCCAGGTGTGTGCGGGTGCTGGGGGACGGGACGTGGGGACGGGACACAGAGCAGGAAGCGGGGAGCAGGGCC
>NW_021861280.1:0-932 GCF_006229205.1 Suricata suricatta | reverse complement strand
ACACACACACACACAGGTGTAGACACACACACATACAGGTGTGGACACACACCACATAGACACACACACACAGACATACACAGACATGCAAATACACACACACACAGGTGTAGACACAGAGAGAGAGACACACACACACACACAGACACGCAGACACACACACAGGTGTAAACACACACACACACACACACACACACCAGCATTCATGTACAGAGCACCGAGGACACATTTGGGACGACTACCTACGAAGCTTCTAGAAGCACTACATCTGGTAAAGGCTGTCGCTTGGTGTCGCTGGGGACACAGCCCGTGTCTGGAGACCCAGGGGATGGTTGGGAACCCCATGGGACCTGCCGTGTGGCCAGGACGCCAGTACTGCACGCCAGCTCGGGCTCTGGAGTCACCTCCCTGCCGGTCAGAACACTCGCGTGCGGGCCCTCACGACCCCCAGGGCGCGGAGAGAGGCCCGTCGCGGGGTGCCCCGCCCTGGCAGCAGGCCGAGACCTCACTGAGAAGGGGTGGCCTGAGGGTTTGGGAGGCCACACGGCCAGGGGGCGGGGGGCAAAGCAGGAAACAGGAGGGGACGAGTGATGTGTGCCGGGAGGCTGCTCTGCGGGGGGACGGGGAACCACCAGCTCGTCAGTCTTCAGCGGGGAGGCTGCGGGGTGCTGACACATGTAGGCGGGTCCTCTGGCGCCTTCCGGAGCCGCTCGGAGTGGCCGCTGACCGACAGCTCAGACTCCCA
This sequence comes from Suricata suricatta, assembly GCF_006229205.1. Lineage (NCBI taxonomy): Eukaryota > Metazoa > Chordata > Mammalia > Carnivora > Herpestidae > Suricata > Suricata suricatta. The sequence continues at coordinate 187 of NW_021861280.1, read as the reverse complement.
CCTGGAGGCTCCAGAGCCTCTTCATGCCGTTTCCAGGCAGACCTCCTGGATGGGTAGCCCCACACGGGGTCAAAGCCACTGCTGTGACTCGGTGTGAAGGTGGCGATGCTGGGGCCTCCATGCCGGTGGTTGGACCCCCACCCACTCCCCGATCCCCACCCACTCCCCGACCCCCACCCACTCCCCG
>NW_021861279.1:0-932 GCF_006229205.1 Suricata suricatta | reverse complement strand
GGTGATCACAGGCCCCTCTCAAGGGGCATCGAGTTTTGCCCACCAGTTGCCCACAGGGTGTGTGGGTCCCGGGAGCCCCATCTCCTGAGACCTCGGGAGAATCCATGGGGTTTCAGGTGGAACCTCCAGGTTTTCCCACGTTGACACTGGATTCACAGGTCTCAGAAAACACTAAGGAGACAGACGCCTCCTTTGGGGCCAGCGTGACCTCTGATGCATGGAGAGAAACAGTCATTCCAGAATGTTGTCATGGAGGGTGGCCTGTGCGGTGTGGGGTTACAGGGACAGGTGAGATGAGGGCATCTCCCCCCCAGGAATCGGCCCCGCCTCTACTGGTCGGTCACGTTCCGTGGCTGAGGAGGGCACCCTGGGCGGTGGTGGGACACAGAGGTACAGGGATGTGACGGGACCCGGCCGGCCCTCACAAGCTCTCAGTCCCCAAGTGGACAGTGTGGCCCTGGCTGCTGGAAGGTCGGGCAGTGCTGGCCTCCACTGGTTGGACACAAGGCTGGTCTTGTGGGCCAAGCCCCCTTCCTCCCACCCCTGCACGAGTCCCCGGACCCCCAGGCCTGTAGCCACCTGCATCTGTAGCCCCTCCCCCACGCAAAGCCAGCCCCGCTGGGCCGGGACAGAGGCAGGTCCCGACACCGTCCTCCTGCCCCCTCGTGGACAGAGCAGCTCTCCAGAGGCCGGATGGAGGCCCCGCGATAACTGTCCCTTCCTGCAGGGTCACTGGTGAAGAATGCCATGTGGCGTGCGCCAGATTGTGGCATCTGACGCGCTCCCATTCGCTCTCTGGGAGCAAAGCAATCATCTTTTGTGAGCTCTGATGGAGAACAACTGGCCGCTGTCCTTTAATTAGCAGGTGACGTGCTGAGCTGCGGCCCCCGCGGGGCTCCGTGACATGCATTAAACCGGCCTGTGGGCTCCGT
>NW_021861278.1:0-932 GCF_006229205.1 Suricata suricatta | reverse complement strand
AGCCTTGGCTATAGGACTATACCCCCTCCTCCCTAAGGCACCATTCCGGAGCCTCTTAAATTCATAGAGAACGACAAAAATCAGGAAAATGAGGTTTGTCCTTTCTATTCCCCCAGGCTCCAGCACCACCCCCAGGAATGAATACATCAATAGCCAATATGCCTGATTCCTACAAGGGAAATTTAAGATCACATGCATGTGTGTGCGCGCACACACACACACACACACACCCCAAAACCTGCTTAAAGGGGCATGCTATATTGTAAACTCAGAGAATTTGGTTGAAATTTAATTGAAAACTCTACCTTATCTAGTGGGAAAAAATAGCAAACTGTACGTATTTTTTTCTGAAAAAAAAACATAGGAAAAATAAGTTCATAGAACAAACTTGGCAGCATTCAGCAAGAAGTATTAGAGACACTGGATCTGTCTGCTTGCTGAGATAAATTTATTTTTCTTGGCGTCGGATATACGTGGATATTTTATCTTGATGCCTGTAAATATTTGAATTGTGTGCTCACCCCTCCTCTGCCAACGTGTCCCCGTTCTGTGTTTAAAATCACTAAAGAGAATTCTGATAATTTGTCTACCTAGGTAGACTTAATGGAGAGAATGTGCTGGAAAAATAGTATGACTGGTTTCTTGTTAAGTCTATTCATCTTTGTAACAGATTGAAAGGCATTTTCAATTTAGACGTCAATCTCAGAGTCTTGGCTAATGTGACTCTCTCCTTAAGAGACAGGCAGAAGTGCAGATGCTGACTCGATCAAGTTCTCATGCGCTCCGAAACAGGACCAGGTTGTGGCTCCCAGCAAATTAATTTAGGTAATTGTCTCATCGCAGCTCCCCTGGCGAACACCCATCACTTTTTTCCCCACTTCTCTCATTGACATCCACTGGCATCTGAAAATAGAGCACATTTTCCCCGCCTT
>NW_021861277.1:0-932 GCF_006229205.1 Suricata suricatta | reverse complement strand
CAGATTTTTGTAGTGTATACTTGTGAAGAACGTGTAATATATACTCATTTGTAACCAGTGTTTGTCTCTTTATAACTTAATGGACATGTCAACAAATCTAAATTTGTATTATTTATAATGGCCACACTCATTTTTGCATTAATCTTCTTAATTAATTTATAGACATCATCCTTTCTACTTCTTCATACTGAAAAAAGTTCTTGGTAGCAATTTTACACACCTTCAAATAGCATTTTAGCTGAACTAAACCTCAAGTATTTGAAGACAAGCTCTCATGACTTTTAACTTTAATGATGCTTTGAGATCCAGTAGTTTGACATGCTCTTAGTATAGCATGATTAAATATTTTGTTTCAGTTTTGTGTTTGAATTGCCACTCATTAATCCTAGAACAGATCCATCAAAAGTATAAAATCTCTCTCAATCCTAGAAAAGTACTGAAAAGCCATTTTTCTGAATCTTCTGACACTCTCTTTGGGGTTTGTGGGTTCACTTTACTTAAAATGTATCATACTTTCCAAGTGACTTGTTGCAATCACAAGTATTGTAATCTATCAAGGGATCTTCACTTTATGTTAGCACTCATCTCACATTCACACTCTCACTCATTAGCTGGTCACAATTCAATGAGTGTTAATTCCTGAAATTTCACAGATGTGAAGTATAAGAATAATTAGAGAGTACATTCTGCAAGAAAATGTATGTACAAATATGATTAAGAGTTTCAACATTCAAATTATGGATAACTATTCCTGAAACAGAAGATGTTTTCCTTAATATATATGGAAAAGACTGAAGGAGACTGAATTATTGCACAATGAGTATGGTAAAGAGGCTCTCTACCAGGAGGTGTTGCTCTTTGCTCCTAATTCCACCATATTTCCAAATAGTTGTTTCTTTTCTCTCTAGTCGAACTTATGATTATCTAAATTC
>NW_021861276.1:0-932 GCF_006229205.1 Suricata suricatta | reverse complement strand
ACATGAGCAGGGGCTGCAGGCGGTGAGCGCCAAGTCCTTTGTGCCACCAGGGCCGTCTGTGGTTTTGTCCATCTGCAGAGAACAGGTCCCTGAGGTGCGTCCCCCGTAAAGACCCCGCTGGGTCTCGGAATCGCTGTCTCAGATGACCGTGTCCGAGCCGCCTGTTTTCCGTCCTCAGGCTTGAAGACACCAGACCCCCTCCCCGTGGCCGTGTTAGCGTGCTCAGTTGTCTCCCTGGGGCTTCTACCGCAGGGCCGGGCGGCCCGCATTCGGGGAGCGGCTGGGGCAGGCCAGTCCGCAGGGGCCAGCTCAGCCGGAGGGGCCGCGATGCGGTCCCCGGCGCAGCCATGACCTCGAGTCAGGGAGGGGCAGGCTCTATGTCCCTTCCGTCTGCTGGGCACTGGGATCCTGGGGCCGTGTCTTGGGATAAAGAGTGCGGCCCAGGGTCTCTGGTGCAGAGACCGCCAGCCCCTTGGCCAGCGCTCCTGAGTACGCGGTCGGAGTTGGAGGGGAGCCTGCGCAGTTGGGGGGCTTTCTTGGTTTTGCTTGAAAATTAGAAAATATTTCAGACCTGCAAGGCCACGTAAAGGATAATACAGCGAACCCGGCAGACCCGACATCTGGTGTGAGAATCCAAACACCCCCTGGGACCCCTTCTCCGTCGCCTGCGCCGCCCCCAGAAGCAACGCGCTCTGTGGTTTTCGCTGTGGGCATTTCCCCGGCAGCCTCCTTCCCTAAGGAGGTTCTTCACCTTTCCTAGGGACACCCGGGCCTCCTGTTCCCATAACCTTCTGTCTGTGTGGCGCTTGGGCCCCGGCGACGGTGCAGGGTGGACCCTTGAGGGTGAGTGGTCCTGGTTCTGGCCGAGCTCCTGCCTCCCTGACCCGGGTCCCCCGCCACCTCCCGAGCCCCCTGCAGCTTCCTCTTCCAGG
>NW_021861275.1:0-932 GCF_006229205.1 Suricata suricatta | reverse complement strand
CTCCTATGTTTCTCTTGTAATCTGGACCTCAGTTTCCTATTTGTAGAGTGAGAGAGTTAAGATGAGGTTGGAATATAAGGGTAATGAGAGCTTTCCCTACCCACCTTTGATGATTCTGACTCAACTATGCTGTTAGAAAAGTGTTGGAAACATTCAGACTAGGGTGTGAATGACTGCTACAGTGCTGATCTGGATGTCATGCCTTGAGGCGGGAGAGAACCTGGGGCTCATCTGGAGAAGAAGACCAAGATGGGCAGGGGGTGTGTGGCCAGGTAAGCTGAGGGACAGTTGCAGGATGGAGCTATGAGCCGGGGGAGGAGCAGATTCAGGCCCCTTTTGGCTCCTGGAGGGAGTCAGGGTGCTGTGCGGCCCTGGAAGTTGGGTGGAGAGCAAGGTGGGGAAGGAGATACAAGCTCAACAGAAGGAGGAACTTCTGATAGGAACCGGCCCCTGGGGCAGCAGGGCATGAGATTCCCTGAAGGGGTGTGGGGGCTTCCTTCCCTGAGGGGGGCTTGGGGGCTGTCTGCTTGGGGTGGCTGGCTCGGCCTCCCCAGCTCTACTGTTCCCCCACTTTCTGTAATGCCGCCCCGGGATTTTTGTCTTTCACCAAGGATAACGGCTCCCCAGTGGGGAGGTTTCAGGCATCGACAAGAGTGGGGATGCTCCCTGGGGCTCCTCTGTCTCATACACGGTGCATTTGGTGTGTGCGGAGAGTCTGCGGGGTGTAGGAGCGGAGCTGGGGTCTGGCGGTGAGCGGCGTGGGGACCCCAGTGTCAGGGCGGGGCTCGGCCAGGCGCCTGCTGGGTCTCCTGGGGACCGGCACTGATTTGTACTTGCTGAGAGTCACAGCCGGCACTCAGCAGCCCGGTATCCTTCCCCCAGGTGACCGCACAGCCTAACAAGGCTGGTGACGTCACCCTCCTCTTACAGGT
>NW_021861274.1:0-932 GCF_006229205.1 Suricata suricatta | reverse complement strand
GCTGCAGAGGCCTCCCCGTCTCACCGGAGCGATGGTCCATCTACGGTGGAAACCCCGACCCCCAGCAGCAGCCCAAACCCACTATGGGCCAGCAGGCCAACCTGACGGGGGCTTCGCAGGGAAATAAAAACACGACTAGGACCTCTTTTAGGGGGGAAAGGGAAATGTTTTTCAAAAGACACGAGTCTTTAAGAAAAGAAAACGTGAAGCAGTCACTCGTGCCTTCCGATTCCTGAACTGCCTGTGTTTTGGGACACGCATGATGTCCTGGGAGTTTCGGGGCCCCCACTGGGACGCCCGAGGCTGCATTGAGAAACGCATGTTCAGTGAACGTTGTCCAGCCCATCGCTGCCTCCAGGCCCCTCCTCCCGGTGTTTTCCGGCACCCAAGGTCTAAGCCGAGAGACGCTTCCATCAGGTGTGTGACGAGGCTTGACTGCATCTCTTTGCAAAACGTAAGTCCTCAGCCCTGGGCTTCCTGCCGGGATGTCAGGGCCTGAGGAACACGCTTCACTGATTTTTCGTTTTTAGTGTTTATTTATTTTGAGAGAGCAAGAGAGCAAGAGAGAGAGAATCCCAAGTGGGCTCCACACTGTCAGCGCAGAGCCTGGCTTGAACTCATGAACCGTGAGATCATGAGAGTCTAAGTCAAGAGTCAGACACTCAACCAGCTGAGGCACCCAGGCACCCCGAGGAACACGCTTTAGGTCACAGCATGAAGCCAGAAAACATGGACCAAACCAAATGTAGGGCTGACTGCATAACGTGTCAGGTGGGCGGGAAGTTCACATGATCTATCATAAGACACTTGACAGGAACGTTCTAGGTCTTTCCCTCTTAGCCACGCGTTGCCGAGGGCCTGTTTTATCTAACCCTGCGTGAAGGTGGGGCACGTGTGTGTGTTTGAGAAACAGCTTCCCGATCCAAACAGAG
>NW_021861273.1:0-1851 GCF_006229205.1 Suricata suricatta | reverse complement strand
GAAGTCGGTCGCTTAACCGACTGAGTCACCCAGGGGCCCCTGGATGTGTGTTATTTACTAAGTACAACTTGCAGTAATATCTGAAACTATGGATGAGGCGTGGTGATTATATTTCTCCTATGCATAACTATTAAAATAAAAAAGGCTGTGATCCACCTAAAAAAAAGTGTCCTGCTACCACTCATATCCTAAGCCTTTCTCCTGGGGTCTTGGTGGCAGAGAGAGACCCAGGGTTCAAGTCACAGTTCTGTTGTTTTTCCCTCTCTGAGACTTATTTTCTTCATTTGTGGAGCAAGAGACAAGCTGTTTTCTGCCGCTGTGTGATTCCGCATCCGTAAAACATTGTACTGATACCAGGATAGTTGTTTCAAAGGGGGGGGAAGGGGGGGCAGTAAATGGTGGTAAAGAGTATTCCCTTCTTTCCTTGCTTCCTTCCCTCCTCCCTCCCTCCCCTTCCTTCCTTCCTTCCTTCCTGGTAAACAGTACTCAGTTTCCTCTTGAAATCTATTTATGGGAAATGCAAATAAGGGAAGATACTCTTGCAAATATAGTTATTTTGAAAGCAGTGCGGGGGCAGAGGCCGTGGAGCGTGGTGTGTTTAACAGCGTTAATTATTCTGCCAAGAGGTATCTGAGTTTGTAGCCAAAGACTGTTACCTACACTTCAGGCACACCAGTGAAAAGGATATTGAGCTTACCTGTTGAGGTAGATTTAAATTTAAGAGAAACAGGCCAGGACCTTCCCAGCTGGTGTGACTGGACTCACAGCTACGTTTTCGTCCTGGTGAGTGTTCTTGGAGCCCAGGGGCTCCCCATCACCTGTATAAAAGCAGTTCTCCGTTTGTGATTGGTTACCCCAACACCCAGAGGGTAGGACACCCTCTTAGTAGTGGGAGTGCTTCTCCTGCCACAAGAGGGGCCTGGGACGGGTATATATTTTGATAGACCAGCCCCAGTCGGGAACCACGAATCCGTAGGATGAAGTTCAGACCCTTTAGCAAGGGCATAAAGTCCCTTATAATTCGAATATAATTAAAATTTCTAATCCAGTTTGTTCACACGCTAATTGTGTGTCTCAGGACACATTACTTACACCTCTCTGTGCCTCATCTGTACAGTTGGGTTATTTATGGAGCAGGCTCATAGGAATAAATTAATCGATAATATGGAGCACGTCATAAGCTTAGAACAGTATCTGATACAGAAAATAAATGCTAGTTGTGTGTCGTTTTGTAAGTGCATATTTATGTACAGATCTCCAGTACCGGAGAGGACTTAAGTTCCTTTTTAAGTTAAGGTCTGTCTGTCTGTTTATTCTCCTACGTGCCTGGAACATACGACGGTTCCAAATGTTTGAAATGAGATCGTTTCCGTTTTTTCTTAGCACTTTGCTGTTTATGTATGTGTCTGACATGCTTTGGATTTGGGAACCGCTTACTTAGGTCCTCACGGTCTGAGTCGCAAACCTTGGTCCTTTGCCTCCAAAACCCCTTGTGGTTTTATCTACCTACTTTTCTTCCCCCTCCAGTGTGTAGTACTTCTAGTCTTTTCTCGTATCTTCTGTATTTTCCACCAGTATTTCTTCTTGGCCGTGTTCAGAATTTGGGAACCGAGATTTCTATATTAAGGAAAAATGTTAATTATTGAATCACACCAGGAAGGAAATGGAAAAGAGACTGGGTTTTTTTCTCCCCGCTTTGGCTTGTATAAGCCCAACTCCTGTTGGCCCTGCCTCCTCCCCGGTCCCCACTGGTGGCTTTGGTTTGATCTGATGGTATTTCTGATCTCAGCATAGAAGGAGTCCCTTTGTAGATAGAGTTTAGTTTTTATGGGCTGGAATTTAAACTTGGTG
>NW_021861272.1:0-932 GCF_006229205.1 Suricata suricatta | reverse complement strand
CTGCTGGGAGGGTCCTGGACTGTGGGGCACTTACAGCTGCCTGGCACTGTGCCCGGCCCTTGCCAGGCCAGCTCTGGAGTCAGCCCAGGAATCCAAGCTGGGAGTGGGAGGGACCCCGTGTGTTTGCTGATAGCAAAACACCGTCCTGAGAGACCAGCAAAGTAGCAGAGGCCACCCAGAGGGAGAGTGACAGCACCCAAGGCCATCTGGGTAAACCTGATCATCCTGAGCAGAGCTGGGAGCCCATAACTAGGCCCTGTGGGTGTGGGCTCCCTTCTCACTCCTCGGTCCCTCGCATGTGACTTTGTCCCTCCCACCATCCTCTGATGTGTGGCTATTTTCTTCAGTACCCTCCCTCCCTACACACATTCAGAATGATCTAGGAAGACGCAGTCTAGTTTCTTAATCTTGAGCCAAACCCTTGTTCCTTCCGAGGTCCTGATTCTCTTCCTTTGTTGCTTTGTCCCAGGGAAGCCCATTACTTCACCGTCAGGACCATAGCTAGATCTGCCAGGAAATCTGGCCCACAGTGCTCAACCTTACCCTCCCCCACTGCACGAGATTCCCACGGTCATAGCGCTGTCTCCCAATGCACCTACCCTGCGTGGCCCCCACACAGTGCCCTGTGCACAGCACCTCCTTTCTTCCTCACAGCCACCCTGCTGGGACCACCCCTGCCAGTGACACTAAGCCAGACACTCTTCTGAGTGCTTAATACAACTAACTCTTTCATCCTCCCACAGCTCCATCAGGGAGAAAGCCGAGGCCCCACACAGTTAGGTCACCTGCCCAGAAGCCCGAGGGTAGTATCAGGAGCCCAGACCTCAGTGTTCGCGTGGCTGACTCTCTTTCAGCAAGGTTATCACTTCTCTGCAGGTCACAACTGTGGAAACTGAGCCTTTGAATTTTAGTGATGGACTCAATGTGGCCGG
>NW_021861271.1:0-932 GCF_006229205.1 Suricata suricatta | reverse complement strand
GATTCTCCTCTGTCCTCTCAGACATGCAGGTCCCTGAATTCTGATTCTGATCCGAGGACTCACTTTTGCTCATTATGGGGCTCAGCAAGCTACAGCTCGAGGGCTAGCTGCTGGTGCTTGTAAATGAAGTTTTATTGGCACAGTCAGGCCCTTCTGTTGACGTATTGTCTATGCCTCAGTTTGGGGGGGATAACTGCGGGGTTGAGTCATTGTAACAGAGACCGTACGGCTCACAAAACTGAAATGCTTCCTGTCTGAGCCTTTACAGAAGTTTTGAGTCATCGCGACTGAGACCACATAGTTCACAAGGCAGAAAGTATTTCTTGTCTGGGCCTTGAAAGAGGTTTGCTGACCTCTAGTGTGGTAGGTGGAGCATCTCAGAGATGGGCCTCATTCCCTTGCATTACCAGTGCCACATCCAGACCATTCGTCCCTGACCCCAAAGTCCATCAATATGTCAAATATGCAATTTCTATATTCAGAATTCTCACTGTGAGGAGGTAACCCAAATGTTCATTAATAAGAAGTAGGTAAACATGATAGAGCCATACTAGGGAATCCTCTACAACTGTGTAAAAGCCATCGATGAAAAATAAATTCCATAATCATATACGTAGTATGAACTCATTTCAATAACATTCATGGAGATATATAAATACATACTTACATGCATAGAAATAATGATAAGAAGGATGAATACAAAACTGTAAACAGTAGGGGCACCTGGTGTCTTAGTTGGTTAAGCGTCTGACTCTAAGTTTGGTTCAGATCATGATCTTCTGGTTTGTGAGTTCAAGCCCCTACATCAGGCTCCATGCTGACAGCTTGGAACATGCTTGACATTCTTTCTCTCCTTCTCTGTCTGCCCCTCCCCTGCTCAGTCTCTCTGTCGCTCTCTCAAAAACAAATATTAAAAAATTAGTACACTTTAC
>NW_021861270.1:0-932 GCF_006229205.1 Suricata suricatta | reverse complement strand
TATATATATATATATATATATATATACACCACATCATCTTGATCCACTCATCAGGTGATGGACATTTAGGCTCTTTCCATGATTTGGTTATTGTTGACAGTGCTGCTATGAACATTGGGGTACACGTGCTCTTATGCATGAGAACTTCTGTATCCCTTGGGTAAATCCCTAGCAGGGCTATTGCTGGGTCATAAGGGAGTTCTATGGATAGTTTTTTGAGGAACCTCCACACTGTTTTCCAGAGGGGCTGCACCAGTTTACATTCCCACCAACAGTGTAGGAGGGAGCCTGTCTCTCCACACCCTTGCCAGCATCTATAGTCTCTTGATTTGTTCATTTTAGCCACTCTGAGTGGCGTGAGGTGGTATCGAAGGGTGGTTTTGATTCGTGTTTCCCTGATGATGAGTGATGTTGAACATCGTTTCATATGCCTGTAGGCCATCTGGATGTCTTCTTTGGAGAAGTGTCTGTTGATGTCTTCTGCCCATTTCTTGACTGGGTTATTTGTTTTTTGGGTGTGGAATTTGGTGAGTTCCTTACAGATTTTGGATACTAGCCCTTTATCTGATATGTCATTTGCAACTATCTTTTCCCATTCTGTCGGTTGCCCATTAGTTTTCTTGATTGTTTCCTTTGCAGTGCAGATGCTTTTTTTTTCCATAATATTTTATTGTCAAATTGTTTTCCATACAACACCCAGTGCTCTTTCCCTCAAGTGCCCACCACCATCACAACCACCTGTCTTCCCCCCTCCCCCCTCCCCCCCAACCCTCAGTTCATTCTCAGCTTTCAATAGTCTCTCAAGTTCTGCATCCCTCTCTCTCCCCAACTCTCTCTCCCTCCTCCGTTCCCCCTGGTTCTCCATTAGGTCTCTCTTGTTTTCCTGCTAGACCTATGAGTGCAAACATATGGTTTCTGTCCTTCTCTGCCTG
>NW_021861269.1:0-932 GCF_006229205.1 Suricata suricatta | reverse complement strand
TGGCAAAATATAAAGATAAAGAGAGAATTCTGAAAGCAGCTAGGGAGAAAAGGGCCCTCACATACAAAGGGAAACCTATCAGAGTGGTTACAGACCTATCTAATGAAACCTGGCAGGCCAGGAAGGAATGGCAGGAAATCTTCAATGTGATGAACAGAAAAAACATGCAGCCAAGAATCCTCTACCCAGCAAGCCTGTCATTCAAAATAGAAGGAGAGATAAAAGTGTTCCCAAATAAACAAAAACTGAGAGAATTCATGACCACCAAACCAGCCCTACAGGAAATCATAAGAGGGACTCTATAAGGAAAATGTTGCAAAGAAAACAAAGTACCAGAGACGCCACTATAAACATGAATTCTCGGGAGAACACAATGACTCTAAACCCACATTTCTCAATAATAACACTGAATGTAAATGGACTGAATGCTCCAACCAAACGACACAGGGCAGCAGAATGGATAAAAAAACAAAACCCATCTACTTGTTGTCTACAAGAGACTCATTTTCGACCAGAAGACACCGTCAGGTTGAAAGTAAAGGGATGGAGAAATATCTATCATGTGACTGGAAGCCAAAAGAGAGCTGGAGTAGCCATACTAATATCAGACAAACTGGACTTTAAAGTAAAGGCAGTAACAAGAGATGAAGAAGGACATTATATAATAATTACAGGATCTCTCCATCAGGAAGAGCTAACAATTATAAATCTCTATGCACCAAATTTGGGAGAGCCCAAGTACATAAAACAATTAATCACAGAAAGAAACAATCTTATTGACAAAAATGTGCAAATTGCAGGGGACTTTAATACTCCACTGACAACAATGGATAGATCAACCAGACAGAAAATAACTAAAGAAACAATGAACCTGAATGACACATTGGAACAGATGGAACTGACATATATTTAGAACTCTGTATCCTGATGAT
>NW_021861268.1:0-932 GCF_006229205.1 Suricata suricatta | reverse complement strand
AAAGTTAAGTGCCCACTACTCCTCTCCCATGTGACATTATATTACAGTATTGGTTTGGGTTTTAATTATCCTTTGTTTTGGGGCCCCAAATTTGTATCATTTCTTTTCACACAGATGAAGTTGGTTTAGTTTAACAGAATGTTTTCTGATCTTTACTTACCATCCCTTTTTGAATCTCAGAATGTTTTCTTTCACATTTTTTAATGTTTTATGTATTCATTTTGAGAGAAAGAGAGAGTACCAGCAGGAGAGAGGCAGAGAGGGAATCCTAAGATCAGGGCTCAGCTTGAGGCTCCATTTCATGAACCATGGGATCATGACCTGAGTGGAAATCAAGAGGTGGTCACTTAACCCACTGCCACCAGTGCCCCGAATCTCAGACCTTTTTTTTTTTTCTATATAGAGGTGACTTACTTCTCCTTTGACAGAGCTGAGAAACTCTCTGAGTCTCTATGTTCCAAGGCTTTACTCCACCTCCTTCTTAAAAAGTTTTCCTGAATTTAGAATTCTATAATGACAATTCTATTCTTAGCGATTTTCAGATCCTGTTCCTACCTGAGGGACTTTTAGTTCCTTGATGGGTTGAGAAGCCGGCTATAAAGGTAATTGTCATTCCCATGTAGTTTCTTGTTTTTTCTCTTGGGCACTCTTTTTTTAATGCTTTTTTTTTTTTTTTTTGAGAGAGAGCAAGAGCGAGAGACTGAGAGAGAGAGAGAGAGAGAGAGAGAGCGAGAGCAGGGAAGAAGCTGAGACAAAGGGAGACACAGAATCCCAAGCAGTCTCCAGGCTTTGAGCTGTCAGCTCAGAGCCCGACAAAGGGTTCAAACCCATGAACTGTGAGATCATGACCTAGGCCGAAGTCAGACACTTGACTGACTGAGCCACCCACGTGCCCCTCTCTTGGGCACTCCTGAGATCAGCTTTTTTTTTTT
>NW_021861267.1:0-933 GCF_006229205.1 Suricata suricatta | reverse complement strand
TTACACGACACTTCAGCCCTCCAATGTCCACTGCACACAGGCTTCCGAGATTTTCCTAATCTTGACCCAGAACATAGGATTCCTTGTTTTCCCCCAGAGGGCTTTCACTGAGGGGCTAGAGCTGCTTGAAGGCTCTAAGAATGGTGGTCAGCACCTCAGAGTAGGCTCATTATCACTTCTACGGAATCAATTCCAACAACACGGAGAAAGTCTTCAGTGTGTGAAAGATTGGAATCCACTGTTTGCGGGGGAGGAAGAGGACACTTTGTTCCATTTTTTGGAGATGCCACACAATGGCTTTCCCAGGGGTTGGCCAGCACTGTCCCTGTTAGGCCCTCATTCCTCTCCTGGCTGTGGTTTGAATGGGTAGCTTTAGTTCATTTGGGATGGTTTTTCTGTGTTTGTATGGGATGAGGGGTGTGTGTGTGTGTGTGTGTGTGTGTGTGTGTGTGTGTGTATGGGTACATGCCATTTTCAGGGCTATCTTAAGAGATTAAAATAAAAGGCACTGCAGTGATGGTTCTTGCTCTTCTCCCTTCTACTGGAAGGCATCTGGGTTTGGCGTACACACACTGGAAGTGTGCATGGGGCTGTGTCTACAATGTAGGAGTAACCGTAAAACATTAAAGAAAGCGCCTGATGAAAGCCTGGTTACGGCCAGATTGGAAGAGGCCGTGGCCTGCCTTGCTGCAGGGCTGGGCGTAATCCCCCTACCATTCCTAGGGACTTAAGGTCAGCCAGGGTGTGCTCTGTTTTCAAACCTCCGATTTTCTATTCTTCTCTTTAATGTTTATTTTTTATCATTGAGAGAGCGAGTGAGCAAGGGAAGTGCAGAGAGAGGGAGGACAGAGGTTCCGAAGGGGGCTCTATGCTGACCGCTGAGAGCCTGACACAGGGCTCGAACTCACAAACCGCGAGATCGTGACCTGAGCC
>NW_021861266.1:0-933 GCF_006229205.1 Suricata suricatta | reverse complement strand
TGATTTACTTTTCTTTAAAGCATTTGTCAGTAATGAAAACATACCAGTATTTACTTGTTTGATCACTTTCCATTTATTTTTACCAGAATGAAAGCTCCACAAATATAGAGATTTATTTTGTCCTATTCACTCTACCATCCTTTCTCCCTAGAATAAAATCTGACACATATAAATACTTAAATTGAAAATGAAAATATGTACTTATAAATTATTGAGTGAATGAGTGATCCACTTAATTCTATATCACACAAAAAGAGGATACATCCTTTTTTGGAGGGCCCATGAACATGTCCAAAAACTGATTACATTAAGCCAAAGAGAAAACCACAATAATTTACACAAAAGTATAAATAGTACAGGAAGTATTCATTGGCCATTGTACAATCAAACAAAGACTTACATGATGCAAAAAAGAGGAAACAAAAAACAACTCCAACCACTTGGAATTTTTTTTTTCACATCAAGATTTTAGATTGTAGTCCAACTAGAAAATAACTATTGTGAATACCCACAATCAGAACCTATAAAACACAGCTACAGCAATGTTTTAACAGAATAATCATATTCTAAAATATATTACTAAAGAAGGAAAAATAAAATAAAGTAATAATTCAATTCAAAAGCTAGAAAAAAACCCAAAACTTGAAAATTAAAGGAAGAGAATAATAAAGTGAAATAGGAAAAGAATAAACTGGGCAAGAAAATACAGGCAAGAGCTGATTCCTTCAAAAAGTCCAATAAAAACAAAATTTTTAAGGAGTTAAACTGAACAAGATAAAGAAAGCAAATAAATAAAATTTACAATATGGCACATAAACACAAAAATAAAAATTGAATTATAGAGAGATACATTTTTTAAATGTTTTATTTATTTTTGATACAGAGACAGAGCATGAGAGGGGGAGGGGCAGAGAGAGAAGGAGACACAGAACC
>NW_021861265.1:0-933 GCF_006229205.1 Suricata suricatta | reverse complement strand
AAGGGTATAGCTTTCTGCACCAGCTTTACAACTCTTTTGTAAATCTAAAACTATTTCAAAATAAAGAGCTAAAATAATACAACTCTAATCTGATCACTACTCATGTTAAGTAGTTACTTTTAATTCTGAACCCCCAAATGCACCCAGATCTCCAGAAGTTACCCTCATAGTAGTGGGCATGGAAAGACCTGAGTCCACTCTCCTGGAAGAAGTTGAATTTACCTCGAGTCTGATCAGGGTACTGTAACTCAAAGTCCTCTTGAGTCCTATAAACAAGCTATGTAAAATGGCCTGATGCTTTAGTGTCATTTTGTCAGAATTTCTCCATGCAAGGTCAAAACTAATGCATATAAAAAAAAGAGAAAGTTACAGTCCAAAAAACTAATCCATAGGAAAATTCTTTTAAGAATTGGCCTACTGGGGTCACTGGGAGGCTCAGTCAGTTAAGCATCCAACTCTTGGTTTCAGCACAAGGTCATAATCTTGTGGTTCATGGATTCAAGTCCTGCGTTGTGCTCTGAGCTGACAATGAGGGACCCTGCTTGGGATTCTCTCTCTCTCCCTCTCTCTGCCCCTCGCCCACTTGTGCTCTCTCACTCTCTCAAAATAAATACATTAAAAAAAAATTTAAAACACCACAAGAATTGGCCTACTAATCGTCAAGGGTATAGTAAATGGTACTTTGCTATGATTTTCAGACAGTGCCTGTGTGAACACAAGAATAAGGGTTTGTACTAGTTGTAAATGGAAAACCTGTAATTAATTAAATGGTTAGACTGGGATACCTTTATAAAGAAAACTGCCCTGAATAGTAATTTTTCAAAGGGGAAAAATATTACCAACATAACTGGCATGTTAAAGTGAAGGAATAGCACTGCTGATATATAGTAACTCTCAAATATTTTGGCCTTAAAGGACATTTTACACTCTTAA
>NW_021861264.1:0-933 GCF_006229205.1 Suricata suricatta | reverse complement strand
GCCGCAGGGTTTCCTTCCCCGGATGTTCCGCCACCTGGACGGTGGAGGTCCTGCCCGCCGCGTCGGCCCCGAGCCCCGCAGAGAAGCAGGCCCTGGGGCCATAATCTCACACCCACCGGCTGCCTGCTTTACACGGGGGCACAGCGCTCACACAGCTCAGGGGGGGAGACCACACGGCCTCTCCAGGTCACCCCCCACCTATGTGTCCGCTGTGCTTACGTGTTCTGATTAGGACATCGCCCTCTTCACAATCCTAGGAACTAAGACGTGTCTTTACTTGCACACTTGAGTAGCACTAGGGGCTTTCCAAATTAAAATCACTTTCTAAAGCAATTACTGATGCACTGAAAACAAGCACGCGTAGCTGCAGAGCCCCGAGTCCGCGGCGGCGCGCCCGGGCAGAGCCCTTACTTGGTGAGGACGCCGCAGAACAGGGGCACGTAGGGCCGCAGCTCGTCGGGAAGCGTGTGCAGGCTGCAGAAGGCTCGGAAGTACACCACGCCGTTGGTGGGCTGCGCGCAGTACTGCACGGGGGTCTCGCCGGCTGCGGGGGCACAAGGAGCGAGTTTCTGAATGCCCTCCCTCTTCGGTGTTTTTAAATGCCAGTGCTTTTCAGGGGAGTTTACGATTCACGTCGGCAAAGACCACTCTCCATTCATGGTGAAACCGCAAGTCGTCCCCGTGGCCTGAGAAGGAGGGGGCACCGCTCCCTGGACCCCGCGGCTGCCCGGCCACCTCTGTGTGCGCCGTCTGGGGGGGAGGGGGACGGGCTGGCAACACCCGACCCAGGCCCTCGCCCTCCCACATGTCCCCACCCTGAGTGCCATGAGCCACAGTGCACGTGGCACCCCCGGCCTCCGGGGCCGCTAGCGCTGCGCTACATCTAAGGGGGGGGTGTTCCCTGATAACCCGCGATCCACCTTCACCAGCTCT
>NW_021861263.1:0-933 GCF_006229205.1 Suricata suricatta | reverse complement strand
GGAAAAGTATAGAGATTGGTATTAATTCCTTTTTAAATGTTTGATAGAAGTCACCAGTGAAGCCATCTGGTCCTGGACTTTGTTGGGAGATTTTTGATTACTAACTCAATCACCTTATTAGTAATTGATCTGTCTGTTCAGGTTTTCTATTCATGAATAAGTCTTGGTAGTTTATATGTTTCTATGAATTTTCCATTTTTTCTAGATTGTTCAGTTAGTTGGTGTATAATTGTTATAGTAGTCTTTATAATCATATGTATTTCTGTAGTACCAGTTGTAATGTCTCCTCTTTCTAATTTTATTTATTTGAGTCCTGTCAATTTTTAAGGCAAGTCTAACTAATGGTATGTATATTTTGTTTATCTTTTTCAAAAGCCCAGCTTAGTTTCATTATTATTTTCATTTATTTTCTCTCTGATCTTTGTTATTTCCTTCTTTCTACTAAAACTGGGCTTAGTTGCTTCTTCTTTTTCTAGTTCCTTGAGGTGTAAAGTTAGGTTGTTTATTTCTGGTTTCACAATTCAAGGGTTATCTCTGACCTAATTGTAGTTTCAACCTCTTCCAGGATGTATGCTTTAACCAGTGAACCTAGAATTACCCATTCAGCACTAGCGGGGTAATCCACACCAAGTAGACCCCATCCATTCCTCCTAGAAGGGTTACCTTGCCTAAAACAATGTATTTTTTTTTTTTGGTAATAATTTCCTTTTTCTGTCCCTTTCTGCCTTTAAACGCCGTTTCCTTTCTACAGCTCAGCAGAGCTTCTTCCTGCTGCTAGATGGGATGCTTGCCAATTCATGAATCATTGAATAAAGCCAATCTGATCTTTATATTTACTCAGGTGAATTTTTATTTTTTAACAATGGTGAGCAGAGTGTACCTACATAAGCAGAGTCTAATACTGTCTATAATCCACTGATAAATATATACTTT
>NW_021861262.1:0-1852 GCF_006229205.1 Suricata suricatta | reverse complement strand
GGACCCCCAAACATTAAATCAGAATATAAACAACTTTAAGGATACAGTGGATTTATACACCCATTAATCACATAGAGTTTCCATGTCTTGTAGTACCTAGAATATTTTCAAGGATCCTTTCCACATTCTAAGGAGTAGGAAAATTCTAGGGTATTCTGTGCCTCATAGCCATGTCGGTATTTGTGCATTTTTGTAATCCTATTATACCCAGAGCAGTGAAAGCATTGATTTCAGACTTAAATGGGAACAGTTCTCCTTGTGTGCAACCCCAGGACCAGATTCCATCAGCAACAGGAATCTCAGATGCAACATCCTCCCGTCTGAACCTGTCACGAAGAGACTATGTTCAATATGCGCAGGAATTTAATTCAAAGTGACAAGTGTTTTTGCCCAATGGAGTCAGGTTGGAGAGAAGAGAGAGAAGTCTCTGGGGTAGAGAGGAGGAGTGTTCTAAACACCTAACCTTGAGTATCATTTCTGAGAAGCTTAAAAATTAGGTGAAAGCATAAAGCAGAACAATCAGGAAAAAAAAAAATCTTTTTTTTTTTTTAATTTCTTTTGTAGCAGGATTCTCACCCTGACACTTTTCTTTCCAGGAAACAACTTTATTCCTCCTGGCACCTCTTAGCTGGATTCGTACCCTAAGAACTGAGCCCTGAACACCACTTGGCATAGTTTTTTATATATGTTGTGCTTCCAGATATGGTCACACAAAAACACGCGGTGCAGTCACGTGGTCCCTTATTACAAGGTCAAGATGGATGTTGTCAGGTACTTATGGAGCCAGGATGTGTGGAAGGATTTTACGGTTTCGTTCTTTAGGGAGGACACAGAGAGAAAGAGAGAAAGAGGGAGGGAGAAATACAGAGGACGAGAATGAGAATCTTCACTAGGCTCCAAGTGCAGCAGGAATCCCGACTCAAGGCTGGATCACAGGTCCCTGGGATCAAGGCCTGAATAAAAATCGAGAGTCTGATGCTCAACTGTCAGAGAAATCCAGGTCCCCACAATTTCTAGATTCGTGAAATTTTCAGAGAAAAAGACAACAGGGTCTCTGGCCAGGGGCACAAGGCTTACCTGAGAACTGGCCATATCTTCTTTCATCGTCTCCTCTAGGTTTCGTTCTCAGAAGATCTTTATGATGAAATCCCAGGTCAAGTAGGTGAAATTTATCTGAAAAGCCAGCAAAGCAGTCTCTTCCCTGGTAAACTGCTGGCCTGCAGGCAGGACTTTCAAATTCAGAGAAGGTACAACTTCCCAGTTCTTCCTGTCAGAAAAAATTGAGAAGCTATGAGCTCCTACATGAAGACCTATCTCTGAGATTGCCTTCGCTTCTTTCAGGTGCGGTGGGGGGCACATCCCTGTTGGGAGGCACCTTAGACTCAGGGTTGAGTGAAAATTCCTGTTGTGGGTAAAGCGAGGTTGCCAAGTGTCTTGTCGCCAGGGAGCAACCGCTATTTCCCCTCCTAGAACTATCATTTCTGCTTGGGCACCAACCCTCGGATGCTTTGCTGATTGCTGTCAGGAGTGGCCTGTCCCCCTGCCCTGTCCCTGAGGTGTGATTGCACCTGGTCGGGGAAAAGAAGAGCAAACTCGATACAACTTAGTGCTACTAAGGCAAGCCACCTAGAATTTTCCTCCTAGCCAAGCAGTTACTGATAAGTGACTTTTTTGTACTCTTGGATGTCGTTGCAAGTCGCTATTGTGATATCTGTCAAAAATATATCATACGTCTTGGGACAGTGAGAGCAGAAATTGTGTCTCTTGAGGATCCTGTTTTCTGGGTACCTTCTCTTAGAGCTATAAACAGTCTACTGACCCTTACTAATCCAAAACTGACCTTTACTAAAGA
>NW_021861261.1:0-933 GCF_006229205.1 Suricata suricatta | reverse complement strand
TCCCCCAAGCCCCATCCCCTGCACACCAATTTCTTGAGTTAAATCCTTAGCCTGCTAATTAGCAATATTCTACATTTAAATACATTTAAACATATATTGACACATTTCCTAGAGTCATATAGAGTTACACTGAGGCTTTTTTTTTAAACTTTTTTTTTTTTTAATTCTTGAGAGACAGAGAGAAATAAGCATGAGCAGGGGAGGGTCAGAGAGAGAGGGAGATACAGAACCTGAAGCAGGCTCCAGGCTCTGAGCTAGTTGTCATCACTAAGCCTGATGCAGGGCTCGAACCCATGAAGTGAGATCATGACCTGAGCCAAAGCTGGACACTTAACAGACTGAGCCACCCAGGCGCCCCTAGACTGAAGCTTTTAATTCTGGACCTTGTGCTGTAAGCAAAATAATATGCGGTACTTCCAAATGGGAGCAGTTGAAAATATATTGGAGCTTGCTAGGTACTCTTCTCTCACATTAAGGTGACCAAAGAGGCCATATGTTTTACTGTCAGCATTACAACTGATCAAAATCCTCTCAGCCTAGGTTTTAAATCAGTAGGTGAAACCACTCACCTCTTCACTCTCCTGCTGTCATCAACCAGCATACAATGAACACGTAGTAAAATGAGAAATAAACATTTGCAGTCTTAACATGTGATATTTTGCAGTTAACTTGACACAGCATCCCCACATATTTTTTTGCTGGGAAATTTATAAAAATTTTATCCCCAACTTTAGCAAGAAAGTATGTTTCAGAGCACACGTATAGGAGTGACATCTGAAAGATGGTGGAATAAGAAGCCCTGGACTTCATTCCCCCAAAGAGACACTGATGTAACAACACTACACACTCCATAGGACGTTTAGGAGAACTCCATAAAGCAGTTTAGAATTTTCAGTACCCCAGGCAAGTGCAAAGTTAAGAATAGCTGCATTA
>NW_021861260.1:0-933 GCF_006229205.1 Suricata suricatta | reverse complement strand
AGTAAGCAGAGGAAGGAAATAATACGGTTGAGAGCAGAAATCAAGAAGGCTGAAGATTCTGACACAGGCTAACAATAAGGATGAATCTTGAAGACATTAGGCTAAGTGAAATAAGCCAGACATAAAAACATAAATGTTGTACGCTTCCAGTTACATGAGCTACCAGTCAGATTCATGGAAAATAAAATAATATGGTAAATATCAATAGATGGTGGCGGGAGGATGGGGAGTTACTGTTTAATAGGCACGGAGTTTCAGTTTGGGAAGATGAAAAAATGATCTTTTACGGAGGAAGAAAGGGAACAAAGTGGTTATGGCTATCCAAGGCAACATGAGGGATCCTTATGGTGATAGAGATGTGATGTTGTGCTACATTTTTGCAAGATGTTGCCTTTGGGAGAAGGTGGGAAAGGTACATGACATCTCTCTGTTATTTCATACAACTGCAAGTAAAGCTACAGCTTTGTCAAAATATAAAGATTAATTTGGGGGGAAAAAAGGACATTCCGAACAGAAGTAAAATAAAGTTAACATTTTAGAAAGGGTTTGAAAGGCATGGTGGGATAAATGGTGAGATCATAGTTTAACATATGTTTTGGGAGAGTGATTCCAGATGCAAATTTGGAGAATGTGGCGTTGCTTCTTCTTTAAAGCAACAAACTATCTAGCAGTGACAGAGTAACAGAATTAGAAGAAATAACATTGATATCTGAGTTAGTTTGGTTTTGAAATTATAAATCTGAAAATTGGAATAAGATCAATAAAGTGTTCAGGTATTATCTTGATAGCCTTCAAATTGATTAATCTTAGAATGATTGACTATTGGTAAACTGTGTGCTAAAATCAATACTTAGTATTCTTTGTTACTGAAAGCTACACAAGTTATATACCCTTTTGATATCATTTTGTATCATTCTGAACCATGAGATAGAG
>NW_021861259.1:0-933 GCF_006229205.1 Suricata suricatta | reverse complement strand
GAAACTTATTGATAATAATATCATAATAGTAGAGGACTTTAACATCCACCTACAGCAATGGACAGATCATCTAAGCTGAAAATCAATAAGGAAACAATGGCTTCGAATGACACACTGGACTGTGTATACTTAAAAAATATACCCAGTACATTCCATCCTAAAACAGCAGAATATACATTCTTGTTGAGTACACATGGAACATTCCAAAATGATTGCATACTGGTTCACAAATCAACCCTCTACAGGTACAAAAAGACTGACACCAGAGGGAAATTTATCCAGGAGCAGGAAAGGAGAATTCAAAACCTGAGTGATACAATCAAACGGAACAACATCCATGACATAGGAATTTCTGAAGAGGAAGACAGAGAGAGAGGTTCTTAAGGGATACTAGACCAAATTATAATTGAGTGTTTCCCAAATCTGGGAAAAGAAATAGACATTCAAATTCAAGAGGCACAAAAAACCCCCTTAAGAAGGAATTTGAATCGACCTTCGGCATGACATATCATAGTGAATCTAGCAAAATATAAAGATAAAGAGAGAATTCTGAAAGCAGCTAGGGAGAAAGGGTCCTCACGTACAAAGGGAAACCCATCAGAGTGGTTACAAACCTATCAAATGAATCTTGGCAGGCCAGGAAGGAAAGGGAGGAAATCTTCAATGTGATGAACAGAAAAAGCATGCAGCCAAGAATCCTTTACCCAGCAAGCCTCTCATTCAAAACAGGAGAGATAAAAGTGTTCCCAAGTAAACAAAAATTGAGAGAATTCATGACAATCAAACCAGCCCTACAAGAAATCCTAAGAGGGACTCTATGAGGGAAATGTTGCAAAGACTACAAGGTGACAGAGACATCACTATTAACATGAATTCTATGGAGAACACAATGAATCTAAACCCACATTTTTCAATAATAACACTGAATGTAAA
>NW_021861258.1:0-933 GCF_006229205.1 Suricata suricatta | reverse complement strand
AGCGAGAGAGTGAGGGCACAAACACCAATGGGGGAGAGGGGCAGAGGGAGGGAGAAAGAGAATCTTAAGCAGGCTCTATCCTGAGCATGAAGCCCAACTAAGGGATTGATCCTATGACCCTGGAATCATGACCTGACCTGAAATCAACAGTTGGATACTTAACCAGCTGAGCCACCCAGGCGCCCTGGCATACAGAAATGTCTTTAACATATCCATGACATATGGTTTTGAGGAATATTATCTTTCTGGAAAAGCAATTATTTGGAAGTTACAAAACATACTCCCATGTAACATGATCAACTTTCATCGAATTGTTGGCAATGAACTAAATTCTAGCTGCCATCTCAAGAAACACGTTTTAATTTTAGGGTAGTTATTTTAAGGCCAATCTTTCTGAAAATAGTTAATTAGGAAGAAGATAGTCTAAGTCTATTAAAACCACTCCTAGTTTGTGATAATAAACCACTCCATCAGCATCTGGATTATTACTTAGGTGTTTCCTCTAACAGAAGTCTGTGAAAGCGAAAGACCCATTAGGGACAGTGGGCTTTGAGAACTTGCTGAGGCCGATGAACTCATTCTCATCTAGGAGAGCTAAACTCTAATGGTTTTAAATGGCCCATGTGGGTGAAAAACCACCAGCTTGGGAATTACAAAGCCTGAACTCTAGTTTCAGTTCTGATGCCAAAATTAGCTCATTGAGTCTGACCAAGTCCTTTACATCTTCATAAGCCGAAGTTTTTTCTTCAGTACAATAAAGAATTTAGGCTAGATGTCTCCTCCAGCTTTAAGATTATGATCCAGTTATGTGGGAATGGCCAATCTACTGTCTCTTTGTAAAAAGAAAGACTTCTTTATGTAAGAGTGATTTCTAAAATACACAAATAATAAAAAGTGGCATCTCATTTTCCCTTGTTTTCATGTATGAACCCC
>NW_021861257.1:0-933 GCF_006229205.1 Suricata suricatta | reverse complement strand
AACTAGCGATAAAATTAATATCCTTTTTATCTCAGAGATAGTATAATTTTAAAGAAATCCCCCCTCCCCCGCCGAATGCCATAGGTCCTGACAAGTATCTCATGAAAGAACGCAGGAAGCAATAAATGCATGAATGGATAACTATGGGATATAGACAAGTGGGTATCATGGTGGACCCCTGATCATACTCCCAAAGTTGACTTCTTCTTTCGCCTCCAGGAAGACCTTTGGAATTTTGAAGCGCTTTCAAGAAATGAAATGATCCTAAAATATTTGTGGTCTGGTTTATGTGCACTGTGTGTCCCAGAGGGTTCTCTTGTTTCTGAACTACATAATCGGCAAAGCTGAGAACTTTGAATATAATGACACGACAGCCCACTGTGGTCCTCCAAACCAAAATGAAAACAATGTTTCCTGAAAAGTGTCCTGAAAAGTAATTACTTTGGAGTGAAACCTCGTTCTCAGTTACATCATGTAGCCATAAAATACTTTCAAAAGACTTAAAGCAATCCTGTGAAACACGGGACTTTTCATCAATCTTTAACTATTGGTTTTCCCTCCCGAGCCCAGGAAAACCACAACTTCCTGTGACTACATGCACTTTAAAATGTCCCCAGTGGACAACACACAGTGCCAAGGTCAGGAGTCATATGCTCTACTGATTGAGCCAGCCAGGTGCCCCTAAGCATTTGAAAAATAAATACAATACAATACAATATGATTTAAAAGACATGAGGGTCATCGCTGGACTTTCTCTAGGATGCCAGTGCCTATCAATATCTCCTTATGAGGTTAGAGCTCACAACCCAGGAGGGCAGAAAGCTCAGGTCAAACCACTGATGTTTAAATATTTTGAGAATTCTTTACTGATTTATTTACATGAACTCGCACACTCTTGAGACTGGATAAGAAGTAAGTACATCAGAATTCTCC
>NW_021861256.1:0-933 GCF_006229205.1 Suricata suricatta | reverse complement strand
AGACCCTCAGGGCACAGGGAGTAAAAGTTAAGAAAAAGCAATTATTAGAATTTTTTCAGTTCCTCCATAAAGTTTGTCCTTAAGTGTTTATAGAGAATAAGGAAAGTGAGCAAAGTAAAGAGATTGCCCAGTTAAATGTTTTTCTAAATGTCTCGGTCTCGTCTGTAAGACCTCGGTAGGAGTGAATGTGATAGCTTCTGGTGTGTGTGAATCATTAGTGTACAAAAAGAAAGTGGGAGGTCCCCTACCCATAGCCATGGGGGGGACGATCTTGTTTCCCTGGATACTGACCTTGAAAAGAGAAAAGATGGTTCAGTTGTGGGACCCAGGGAATTAGGCTCTAATCTAAGGAAAAGAAAAAAGAAGCAAAAGGTTAGGATTAATTACGTGAGTGGGATCTAGGACCCCACCGGGAGGCCAGAGAGCTGGTTCGCCTGCAGGGGGTTTCACTGGTGACAGCAGCGAGACTCCATTAGGTACTCATTTACAGCTACACATTAAACACATCACCGGAATCCCTTACAACCCACAAGGATAAGGTGTAGTAGATCGGGCACATCTATCCTTAAAAAGCACCTTTGAAAAAATAAAAAAGGGGGAATGGTACCCCATCAAGGGATCTCCTAGAAATCTTTTCGGGTTGCTGCAAACCCCCCCTGTAGAGATAGGCAGAGTTAGAGGGAAGCTTTGGGCCATAAAGAGTCTAAAGAAAGAACTATTCATTTCCCAGGTTAACAGCTAAAAGTTTAAAAACGCCCTGTTGCCCGGGGCAACCAGAAAGTCATTAGGTTGCCTATCTCTGGGTGGGGAGAGGCCCATCTGCATAAATTGCCAGTGGCAACAGCTTCTCCCTCTACCTTAGGTGATAAGAAACAAAAGATGAGTAATCGTTAAAATAGTTTTAAAGGTTCTTAGTAACTTAAAATGTTAAGG
>NW_021861255.1:0-933 GCF_006229205.1 Suricata suricatta | reverse complement strand
GAAACTTATTGATAATAATATCATAATAGTAGAGGACTTTAACATCCACCTACAGCAATGGACAGATCATCTAAGCTGAAAATCAATAAGGAAACAATGGCTTCGAATGACACACTGGACTGTGTATACTTAAAAAATATACCCAGTACATTCCATCCTAAAGCAGCAGAATATACATTCTTGTTGAGTACACATGGAACATTCCAAAATGATTGCATACTGGTTCACAAATCAACCCTCTACAGGTACAAAAAGACTGACACCAGAGGGAAATTTATCCAGGAGCAGGAAAGGAGAATTCAAAACCTGAGTGATACAATCAAACGGAACAACATCCATGACATAGGAATTTCTGAAGAGGAAGACAGAGAGAGAGGTTCTTAAGGGATACTAGACCAAATTATAACTGAGTGTTTCCCAAATCTGGGAAAAGAAATAGACATTCAAATTCAAGAGGCACAAAAAAACCCCTTAAGAAGGAATTTGAATCGACCTTCGGCATGACATATCATAGTGAATCTAGCAAAATATAAAGATAAAGAGAGAATTCTGAAAGCAGCTAGGGAGAAAGGGTCCTCACGTACAAAGGGAAACCCATCAGAGTGGTTACAAACCTATCAAATGAATCTTGGCAGGCCAGGAAGGAAAGGGAGGAAATCTTCAATGTGATGAACAGAAAAAGCATGCAGCCAAGAATCCTTTACCCAGCAAGCCTCTCATTCAAAACAGGAGAGATAAAAGTGTTCCCAAGTAAACAAAAATTGAGAGAATTCATGACAATCAAACCAGCCCTACAAGAAATCCTAAGAGGGACTCTATGAGGGAAATGTTGCAAAGAATACAAGGTGACAGAGACATCACTATTAACATGAATTCTATGGAGAACACAATGAATCTAAACCCACATTTTTCAATAATAACACTGAATGTAAA
>NW_021861254.1:0-933 GCF_006229205.1 Suricata suricatta | reverse complement strand
GGCTCAGGTCACGATCTCGCGGTTTGTGAGTTCGAGCCCTGTGTCAGGCTCTCAGCGGTCAGCATAGAGCCCCCTTCGGAACCTCTGTCCTCCCTCTCTCTGCACTTCCCTTGCTTGCTCGCTCTCTCAAAGATAAAAAATAAACATTAAAGAGAAGAATAGAAAATCGGAGGTTTGAAAACAGAGCACACCCTGGCTGACTTTAAGTCCCTATGAATGGTAGGGGGATTACGCCCAGCCCTGCAGCAAGGCAGGCCACGGCCTCTTCCAATCTGGCCGTAACCAGGCTTTCATCAGGCGCTTTCTTTAATGTTTTACGGTTACTCCTACATTGTAGACACAGCCCCATGCACACTTCCAGTGTGTGTACGCCAAACCCAGATGCCTTCCAGTAGAAGGGAGAAGAGCAAGAACCATCACTGCAGTGCCTTTTATTTTAATCTCTTAAGATAGCCCTGAAAACGGCATGTACCCATACACACACACACACACACACACACACACACACACACACACCCCTCATCCCATACAAACACAGAAAAACCATCCCAAATGAACTAAAGCTACCCATTCAAACCACAGCCAGGAGAGGAATGAGGGCCTAACAGGGACAGTGCTGGCCAACCCCTGGGAAAGCCATTGTGTGGCATCTCCAAAAAATGGAACAAAGTGTCCTCTTCCTCCCCCGCAAACAGTGGATTCCAATCTTTCACACACTGAAGACTTTCTCCGTGTTGTTGGAATTGATTCCATAGAAGTGATAATGAGCCTACTCTGAGGTGCTGACCACCATTCTTAGAGCCTTCAAGCAGCTCTAGCCCCTCAGTGAAAGCCCTCTGGGGGAAAACAAGGAATCCTATGTTCTGGGTCAAGATTAGGAAAATCTCGGAAGCCTGTGTGCAGTGGACATTGGAGGGCTGAAGTGTCGTGTAA
>NW_021861253.1:0-933 GCF_006229205.1 Suricata suricatta | reverse complement strand
AATTTACTTATATTTTCTTTCAAACTCTTTAAAGTGGTCAATTTGCCTATTACTTTTCAGCTTCATTCTCTTCCTGTGCTAATTTTAAAGGCATAACTTTCTTTCTCAATACAGTTTTAGTTGCAACCCACAAGGTATGCTGCATTTTCATTAAAATTCCATTTAAAGTATTCTCTAATTTATTTTATGCTTTTTTTTTCTTTGACCTAGGGATTACTTAGATGCATAAATCTTCAAACACATAGTGATGTTCACAATTATATTTTATTACATACTTTAACTTAATTGCATTGTGATTTGTAAACATTTTTGTACATTTTCACAAAAGTTTGATCCTTTGAAACTTGTTGAAACTTTATTCTAATATTCTAGCATGTGATTAATTTGTATAAGTGTGTTTTATGTGCACTTGGAAAAATATATTATTTTGCAGTTCCTGGGGATAGAATTCTGAATATATTCCTTGGGTCTGGTCTCAGTCCAGTTCATCGAACCTTTTATATCCTTTGTAAAGTTTTTTTTTCCCCTGTTATTTTGAAGCTTTTTTCTATTATTGAGGAAAAATTACCCCTTGATTATGGATTTGCCTATATCTCCTATTCCTTTAAGTATTTTTTAAGATTTATGTTATTAGGTACATGCTAATTTAAATTTGTTTTATCTTTCTGGAAAGTTAAACATTTCTTCATTATAATATGTTCCTCTTTACCTCTGTTATTCTTTTCTTTTTAAGATAATTGCTTTCATTAAAACTGAAGCACAATACACATGTAGAAAAACAGTTAAGTTCTTCATATGCAGCTTGATGAGTTGTCACCAAGTGAACAATAGTGAACACACGCCTATAGGTACGACCCAGTTCTGGTAACGGAGCATTACCAGAGTGCAGAAGCCCTCATCGGACTCCCAAACTGTTTATACCCTCTTCCAAAA
>NW_021861252.1:0-933 GCF_006229205.1 Suricata suricatta | reverse complement strand
TTTTCTGAATCTTTCTCCTCAGGTAAAGTATTGGGACCATAGCAAACTAAAAAGCTTTTGAACAGCTTAGAAAACTATCAACAAATGAAAAGGCAACATACTGAGTGGGAGAAGATATCTGCAAATGATATATCTAATAAGTTAATATCCAAAATATATAACCGAACTCCAAAAAAAACCCAAATAATCCAATTAAAAAATGGTGAGAGGAACTGAATAGACATTTTCCCAAAGATGATTCCCATTAATATGGCCAATGGACTCATGTAAAGATGCTTGACATCACTAAGCATCAGGGATATACAAATCAAAACCAGAGTGAGATGCCACCTCACACCGGTCAGAATGGCTGGTACCAAAAAGCAAGGGGAACAATTGCTGGGGAGGATATGGAGAAAAGGGAGCTTTTATGAGCTGTTCGTGGGATTATAAACTCACACAACCACTATGGAAAATAGTATGGCATTTCCTCAAAAAATTAAAAATGGAAATACTAGTAATTATACTTTCAGGTATTTATCCAAAGAAAAAAACATTAATTGAAAAGATATAGGCACTCCTATGTTTATTGCAGCATTATTTACAATGGCCAAAATATGAAAGCATACAAGTGTCTACTGATAAATGGATAAAGGAGATGTGGTATGTATATATCTATATGTCTATATCTATAGCAATATCACCTATGGAATATTACTCAGCCATAAAAAATAATAAAATCTTGCCATTCAAGACAACATGGATGGACCTAGAAGGTATAAAGTGAAATAAGTCAGACAAAGACAATACCATATACTTTCACTTATATGTGGGATCTAAAAAACCAAACAGGGGCACCTGGGTGGCTCAGGTGGTTGGGTGTCTGACTCTTGATTTTAGCTCAGGTGATGATCCCACAGATCGTGGGTTAGAGCCTTGTGTTGGGCTCTGTGC
>NW_021861251.1:0-1852 GCF_006229205.1 Suricata suricatta | reverse complement strand
TAAATGTCAGGGAAACGTGGCACAGCTCAGTAATCCAGATAAAAGAAAAATGCATAGCAAGGACTGTAAACCTAAATCTGAATTTATATTTCTGATAAAGCAAGAGACCCAGAGAAATCAAAATCATTTATGAATTGTTATAAGATAACTAAAACTCTGGGAACATAGGAGCAGTTACCACAACAGAAAAAAAAAAAAACTTTTTTTGGCTATAGTTTCCTCCACTCATGTGGGTTGTTGACAGGGGGGATGAAAGCAACTCTGTAAGGGGGGATGAAAGCAACTCTGTAAAGAGAAACTTCCAAATAAAAATTATACTTCACACAATGGGGAAAAAAATCAACATGAAAGAAAGCTAAAATTTTCAAACATAAAAAATTAATTTCTTAAATTGAAGAAAAATAACCAAATGTGCTTTACATACTATAAAACAAGAGATAAACTATGACAAAGAACAGATTTTGTTATTTTGTCCTATACATAGGACATAGAATGAGAAGATCCAATATATATCTAATAGGACTTGTAGAAGACAATGGGAGAAATCATTTTCCAAAAAGTAACTGTTACCATATCCCTATATTAAACAAAGACTTAGGTAAATTTTTTTAAAGTATACCATTTCTTTCTCATTATAAATGGATTTAAACTGTATGACAATCCTAATCACAAAAAGAAATAAGAGTTAAGAAAAAGGTCATTAATTTCAAATAATCACAACTTGACTGATAACACATTTTTAAAATATTTATTTTTGAGAGCATGCAAGTAGGGCAGGAGTAGCGGCAGGGGAGGGGAGGGACTGAGTATTTGAAGCAGGTTCTGTGCTGACAGGCTGACAGCATTAAGCCCCATGTGGGGCTCGAACTCACAAACCTCAGAGATCATGACCTGAGCCAAAGTCTGATGATCAACTGAGCCACCCAGGTGCCCCTTGACTGACAGCACTTTTATGAGGTCAGTAGAGACCATAAAAACAGGAATTGTTATCTTCAAATACCAAGAAAAAAATAACTGTCAAATTAATTGTATATTCTGCTGAACTCTCTCACTGAAGGACATTAAGTATCAAGAAATTTTCAGAAAACTGATATATTCATAGATTCTATGTCTCAAGGAGTTATTAAAAACATACTTCAGGGAAAAAGATAAATGAATCCATAAGCAAAACTGAGGCTACAAGAAGCAATGGTAAACAAAAGAATCAACATGTCAATATATAAAAATACCATTTTTTTAAATCTCTCTTCCCAAGAGGTCTCTAAATTATACTTCCATATACAATTATTGCCCAGTTCTTCCACAGTCTTAATAGCCATGTTTCCTTTCTTTTGCTAGGAAATGAGGTATACAAACCAAAGCCTAAATTTCAACACCTTGTGTGGTTTGTCCCCTGGTCTTTCCACCCAGATTCCTGCCTCCTCCTGCATCATACAATGCCTTACCACAACCAGCACGACTGAGACCTTCCACAACTCAGATTCTGCATTTCTTCTGAAATGCCCTTTTCTTTCCATTTCTCCCTATCAAAGTCTTGATCATTCTTCAGACTCAGTCTTTACAAAATATTTTAATGTAGTAAAATATGTACAACATAAAATTCCCCATTGTAAACATTTAAAATGTACAGTTCAGTGGTATTTGATAAACTCATAATGGTATGCCACTATCACCACCAACTCTCTCTATAACCCTTTTCATCTTGGAAAACTAAAACTCTATTACCATTGAACAAAAAGTCTCCATTTCCCCCTCCCCGCCAGCAACCACCATTCTACTTTCCACCTTTAGGGTTTTGTTCACTCTATCTCAATATAAGTAGAATAATACTGTGTTTATCTTGTTTTGTTTT
>NW_021861250.1:0-933 GCF_006229205.1 Suricata suricatta | reverse complement strand
GAGTCAATCCTGAGAGGTGTCCAATGGCCCTTTAGTCCTTCTTCCACACACTAACATTACTCTGGCCATTTCACCTGTTTTCCTCTCCTCAGCACTCAGTGCTCCATCCCTGTTTGCATAAGCTAGTCATTTAGGACTCGTATCCCTTAACAGCTGTATATATCGGTATAGGTATTTATCACAATTTTGACAAAACACACACATACACACACACAAACGACTACAACCAGCATGCCCCCAGATGGGAGATAATGTGACAGGCTACTGTTGAAAGAATAGGAAGCTGGAGAAACCTGTGTTGCTGGGGGCATGGATTCACTGAAGTGCTCCTCAAACCACACTGCCCAGATAGGTTTTATTTAAGCTAAAAACATTCCTTCTTGTTCCTTGTGGTTGAATTTGAGTTTTCTTTGCCATGCAATAGAAAATATCATTGCTGATATATGGCTTAGTAAGGCTAACTCTGAGATGTAAAACTTTCCTTCTGAAGGGAATAGTAAAGCAGAGTGTCATTTATTGTCTGGTTCTATCAGAAAGCTTACAGTAAGATCCAAAGCATAAGGGAAGCAATAAGGTGTGACCACAAAGTAAAGAGGAAAATAAACTTGTAAACTAAGAACGGAAGCTCAGAATGGTGATTAAGACTTTTCAGTAGTGGGAGATTAGCCTCGTGTCTTTGGGAGAAAATCCTGACAGAATTTGAGAAAAGTTCAAAGTTGGAGAAGTGTAACCTGTCAGAAATGTTAAGATATCCTTAGATTTTTTTATGGGCACAAGGACGACCAGTGAGTGGAACATCGTGGCACATTTTTGACACTGTCCCAAACCCCATTGTGAGGTTCAGATCTATTCATCTTCTGCTTGAATCTGAGCTCTAACTACCTCTGTCCTAAAGAGTATGGCCAAAACTGATGCTGTGACAATATGGTGGTG
>NW_021861249.1:0-933 GCF_006229205.1 Suricata suricatta | reverse complement strand
TTTCCCCTTCCCCCTTCATCCCTCAGTTCATTTTCTGTATTCAAGAGTCTCTCATGATTTGCCTCTCTCCCTCTCCGTAACTCTTTCTCCCCCTTCCCCTTCCCATGGTCCTCTGTTAGGTTTCTCCTGTTAGACCTATCAGTGAAAACATATGGTTACGTTTTAAAATATGAAGAAACAGACTGAGAAAGGTTGAGCAATCTGCCCAAGGTCAGAGGTAAGAAAATAGTTCTTGGTTTTTATTGTGATGAGAAGTGGAGGCTCAAAATGCTACAGATTTTACACCTCTTGGACATCCTCAGTGTACTTGAACATATTAAAGACTTTGAGAACTCTTGGAACAAAGAAATATGTCAAATTTTAGTCTGCTAAAGTCATCAAATAGATTTAGCCTCTGTCTATTTATCTACGACCTTTATTTCATCCTCTCCTTTCTCTCTCTCTTCCTTTCTTTACTTTCATTTTCAGAATCTGAGTTATTCAATAACAGTAAACTTGCTTTTTTATTGGGAATTGTAAAAGTGGTAAACATCAAATTCTAACTTTATTCTCCTTCTTGAATTTAATTTAATAGCAGTATTTCATAATGTGAAGTACATTGAGAAAAAATAGCCTCAATTTTCTCATAGCTAAAACACAGTGGAGTATATCAGCATAGATTCTTCCCACTCAAAAGGTCTTTATGTGGAGACCTTGTCTTTGCTCCCTTCCTGATATGTCAGGAGAACGGAATCTAGTAATGAAAATTTCCACTTCCTCCTTGTTTCGCTGGCTCCTAGGGAGTCCAGTAGGGATGACAAGTGGCTGTGAGAGCCCTCTCCATGCACTGACTGTAGCTTACACATGGTATGGCCCATTCAGCCTGCTCTAATGCTCCTGTTTCCTCAGCGTTAGATGTATTCAGAACGTCTTCGACATAACATTAGCAATTTA
>NW_021861248.1:0-933 GCF_006229205.1 Suricata suricatta | reverse complement strand
GCCTCACGCTCTACCAACTGAGCTAGCCAGGCACCCCTGATATTTTATTTCAAATCACTGTTGTTTATAGAATTTTATTTCTCCACTCTGTTTATATTATTTCCTCCTCATGCAGCACATAAAAATTATGCCAACTTCCTAAACAGACAATCGTTCAATACCACATCTCACAATGTAAGAAGTGCAGTGAAAATAATCAGATTTACTCTGATAATAATCTTAATTTTACCATTTCTCCACAGGCACTTCTTACTCTCTGAAAGCAATATTAAGAATCAGGCCCCAATAGATGTCCAAGAAACACTGCTTATAAGATGGCAAAAGTCATCTTGGGTTTCCGTGGGGGCTACTGGGAGAGGGCAGGTCCTGTCTAGGTCATTTCTAGGAAGCTGGGGGAAAATTTGTCTTGGGATCTGTATTGTCAAGATCTGACAAGCAGAACAGTAAATGTTGTATTTTTTTATAAGTCACAACCAGCATTCATATGATTTTTAATAGTTGCTGTCAACACCCTACTTTTACTATCGAAGTGTCCCACATTGAGCAAGTTAAAGTGTCAATTATATCTTGAAGACAATTTAGAAGAGTTATGAAACATAAATAATACATATAAGTGGGGAATAGCTTGCTTTATTTGATGCTATTTGTCATAGCGCATATATTTATATTTTTCCTGCTGGTCCCAGGGTCACCATTTTTATACTAGTAGACACTCCCTAAGAGTGTAGCACAGAGATGGTTTTCAGCTGTGCCTATCAGTCTTCCACAGTTTCCTCCTCACCTGATAAATTTAGCAAGTCCTTACAATCTTCCTAACAGAGTTGATGACTGGATTATTGGTTAGAAGTAGTTATAATCTTAACCAGAAAATCAATATAAAGAAATGTTATAGAAAATATTTCCAACTACAGTCCAAGATGTTGTGCAGCGTTT
>NW_021861247.1:0-933 GCF_006229205.1 Suricata suricatta | reverse complement strand
CAACCCTTAGAAGTAGGTAGTGACTATTATCCCCATTTTAGGATGAGCAAACTGAGGCACCAATAATAAACAGAACAAACATTAAATTAGATGGGAAACTGAATAGTAAGACACTTCAATCTTAATCTCAGATTACACCATTTTGATTTCCCATTACAAGGCCATGTTATGATTCATGGAGTTAAGGTTTTTAGAAAGAGAAACCAGTTTTGCTGGAATAAGCAGCACTCTAGGTAAGTGGACCCTGTGGATTTGAACTAAGCCCAAATTAGGGGCATTTGCTCAAGCGGGTGTCTTCCATGCCTGCAAAATACAGCAAGAGAGACAACGGGTGATTGAAGGAAAGACTTCCTGGCTGACGAAGGGCCTCCATGGTCTGATGTCTGGACGGGGGAGCTCATGGAGTCTTTGAAGGAGAAGGCGTATTCTCAAATTCCTTTAAGATCCAGGGATAAGAGAAAATCGGGAAAGTAAAGTAGAGAAGTGGGAGAAAGAAAAGATATTCAAAAAAGATATCCAAAATGCCATTTCTTCTGCCTTAGCAAGATCAGTTTAACACATTATCTTATCTTCCCCCTTGCATCCTTTCTAATTCCACTCTTTAGATTACAGATAAAGTATTTAACTCCATTACTTTCATTAAGACATGACCATTAATGTGAATCACAGAGCCAAAAAGTCCAAGTGCCTTTTGGGAAATCTAACATGACCAGGTTTTTTCTTCCTCAGCCTCAAAGTATAAACAGTGATGCAGTGATGGATAATTTGTCTATCCAGGATCATTGATCCCATTGCAACTGTTAAATACCCATCAAAAATGGTGGGGCAAGGGGGTGATGGTCATGGAGAGGGGCACTTGTGGGGAACAGCACTGGGCGTTATATGGGAACCAACTTGGTAATAAACTCTATATATAAAAAAAGAGAAAGAGTT
>NW_021861246.1:0-933 GCF_006229205.1 Suricata suricatta | reverse complement strand
CCAGGGTGACAGAATTGATTGACGTCTTCTGTGCACGGACAGGGGCGTGGACAGGGGCGTGGATGGGGAAGGGGCTGTCATGCTGCTCGGAGGAGGACGTGGGTGCCTGGCCGTTAATGGGGCATATTTGAGCTCTTTTCCTTCTGTGGCTGTTCAGTGCATTGTGGGTCTTAGCTCTTGAAATCGGGGACACCAGGCATCAGAGTTCCGTGTCCTGCGCATAACGGCCATGCTGGCACCTCCCCTCCTGGTCTGACCACCGAATGAGCCAAGTGTGCAGTGAGCCCCTGTGAGGGCTGACGGGTGTGTGCCTCAGCACCCCCGAGGTCATGGCAGTGTGCCCTGGGCTGGAAAAAGGTGAAGCCACCTCCCCCCGGGCCACTTTTCAGACGCCCTGCTTCTCTGTCCAAGCCAAGGTGACAGCCTCTGCAGAGATTACAGCCATGCCAAGCACTTCCTCTCCTTGGACTCTGTTCTCTCCGCCCCATCGTGCCGCCTTCCCGACCTGACCTTCAGGGATGAGGTCTGGGTGCAGGGCACAGCGTCAAGGGGGGGCAGGCTTGAGAGCAGGGGGCTCATAGACCCTGTCTGGGAGGCCCACGCACACCTGCCAGTGAGGACCCCCAGTTATGTCCGTGGGACATAAGGACCCTGAGGCCTCTTGGGTCCCGGACAAGAGCAGCTTCCACAGCACAAGTGGATCCTTCAGAATATACAGGACATGTACACGCGGGTTACATACACACGGGACACACGTACAGAACACGCAGGGTACGTGTGCGGGTCACGGGACACAGAGATCGCCGCTGCTGGGGCCGGCACCCGCACGCCCCAGAACCACATCTGAACAGACACCTCCCAGAACCCGGCTTCATTCCATCCGGACACAGGTGTTGATTTCGACTCACAGGTGTCTTGTGATGATGATGATGA
>NW_021861245.1:0-933 GCF_006229205.1 Suricata suricatta | reverse complement strand
GCCCAGCTATTCTCCTAGTCAAAATATCTCTCCCTCTATTAGAATATTGAGACGAACATGGTGAATAGATTATATCTTTTTTGACAAATGAGCAAGCAATAGCACGATTAATGAATGAGGGGTATTGTTCATGGACTCTAACATAAAGTATGTTATGCTTCCACATTAAAGGAAATGATTTGTGTTTTTAGTGGCAGCCCATGCTTTGCATGATTTCCAAAGGGGCAGGCATGCAGTGTGCATTCCCTGGGCCTCTCACCCTCCTGGTACTGACAGAGACTCAAAAACTATATTCAGAAAGAAAGAAAGGCAAGCAGGAAAGGAGAAAGATAGGAAACAAAAAATTAAGAATAAGGTCTTAGAAGTCCAGAGGTTAAAATGGAAATAACTTAGCCAGAAGGTGTGACTCATTATCTCAACAGCACAAATCACTTCAATACATGTTTTGACAGCGATCAGAAGGAATCAGCCCAGAGGAATGAGGAACAAATCTGGGAATGAGGCATCATTATTCTCACACACTAAAAGCCAGATAATACCCCAAATACGGAATTTCTGGAAGGCCAGGGGCAGCCTGAGGCCACCAGGCTAGACAGGAAGAAGCAGAATTAAGAGTGGAAGGGACAGGGGCCCTGAAACAAATTATCTTTTCAGTTTTATGTCGTCTGCACTGGAAGTGTGACTTTTTAAAGAACACATCACCTGGGCACTCTCATTGTCTTGTATTGTCACAGGAAACAACTGTAATATTGAAATCTGTTATGACAAGGATTCTTGCAGAAGCAAGCTATGCCCGCCATGGAGACGACATCTGTGGCATGACTTCCCCGGAGGGCTGTCCTCCTTCTCACTGCTCTCCAGTGTCCTCCTCACCCCGCCTGTGCAGTGCAGCATCTTCTACTTGCCATCCCCACGGAAGCGTGCGCTGAGCTC
>NW_021861244.1:0-933 GCF_006229205.1 Suricata suricatta | reverse complement strand
TCCAGGAACATTTCACCAGATCATAATTTTTAAAGACATGAATGCCTTAACCATTCTTGAATCTCCCCTGGTATTAGCATTCTGCCTTTCCCAGAGTAAGTATCAATAAACAGGTGTAGAACAGGTGGGTTACAAACCCCCATGTCTATAATTGGAATGAAGAAGACACCAAGTCCAAAGTATCACTGATTCTCTCTGTTGCTAACCGAAACCAAGCTTAGTGTGCCAGGTGGAATGGCTGCTCATGAATTTCCATCGTTTTTCTTTACTTTAGATATTAAATGCTTGTTGTTAACAGCGACTGCCAAGTTTCAGCATCTGTTTATTTTGTATTAGAGTAGTGATCTCAATTTAAAATGTAATGCTTTCCTGCTGTTTATGCATTGCCATAAGCCATCCATCCAAAAAATTTATCAAAATCACTATTATTTATCACTTATTGTCAAGTATACCATCGCTCACTGCATGGAAGATCTATTCCAGATGAATAATTCAAACTATATAACCTGCATTTTGCATAGCTTATAAATGACTACAGTTTTATTTGTTCGTGAACAGCAATGATCATACTCCAGCCACGTTCGCCTTAGGAATTCTGTGAAATCAAAGACATCCACAAAATCCTATTTTGTATGACAAAAAGCCTATTAGAATAAATAAAGAATCAAAATTAAGGCTTATGGTTTGTCTTAGGATACCAAATAATAAAGTGAGAGATAAAAGATACTCCAGCATCTCATGACCATATACCCAGATCCCAACACATATGGATATTGTTCTGCATTATGATACTTTGTGTCCCAATGTGACAGAGGACCAGAAGGCATGGGGCAGTGGAGGATTCATCAGAGGAGCCCAAACAGCAAAGCAGAACAACAATGTAGGAAAGACAAGACCAGAAAGGAACCCCAATGGCATCAGTAAACTAGAAAA
>NW_021861243.1:0-933 GCF_006229205.1 Suricata suricatta | reverse complement strand
GTGAAATTATTTCAGTGTCAGTGTTAGCTGCCTTCTCAAGCTAATTGAGGTCAGCCAATTCCCTGTTCCACACGGTGATACTGAGTCACCTACACGAGGTGTGCAAAGTCACGTGACCAACTGACCACCTCTGTCACATCTTTAAAAGAGGTTGGAGAGACTGAGAGAGGTAACGGATGGTAAGAACTTTTCTCCTTTCTTTGGTGCTTTCAGGAGGACTCTGCCATATGGGGGAAGGATGAGAGGCACTTTCCCTTCACTTCACACACAGGAGAGGTGGTGGTGCTCTGTCTCCAAGCTCCAAGGTCGTGTCAGCCTCTCATGAGATGCCCCTGGAGGGTGGGGACAAAGTAGACTGGTGTCTGACCTTTGAGTGACCCAGCCCAAATCATCCGTCCTGGCAGTGGAGCAAGGAGATGGGTATCAGGGCAAAAAAAGGCTCATGGGGTTCTCAGACCTCATGGGGGTGCCAGGAGAAAGAACGGTGGCTCGACATGAAGTCCTGCACACGAGGACCTCCAGGGGACACGAGGAGACCTCAACAGAGAGGTGCTACCTTGTGCCTTGGACTCAGAGGTCTACACCCGCCTGCATAAGGAATTGCAGACAAGAGATTCCTCCTAATCGGGGGAGGGTGAGAAGGTAGAAGGTTGTCCCGAGAGCTTTGCATCTGGTCCCTGCCCACCTGTCCTCCTTCACTTCCTCCGGTGTCCTCTGTGAGAAGTAAGGAAGACGCTTCATTTTCAGAAATACCAAAAGCTGTGTTGTCTAGTTAGCAGTAGGTTCACGACGTATTGGAAATATGCATGCCCCCCTTCACATAGGAGCCCCAAACCCTTAGGCACTTCACTTCCTAGTTCTTCTCCTCTGCGTTTTGTGGGCTTATTTTCACAAGCTTTGCAATGAGCATGCACCAAAGAATAGGGCGGAAGA
>NW_021861242.1:0-933 GCF_006229205.1 Suricata suricatta | reverse complement strand
ATGCCATGCATCAGTGGGGAAAGGCTAGTATTTTTTTAAAAATAAAGAGTGTCAGAAAATAATTTGTACTCATGGGGAAATGTTAGATATTTAACTAGATATCATGTGCCATAAATAATTTAAAATGAATCAGTCATTAAGTTAGAAAAAGAGATGACAGTAGGAAAATTATGGACATACAATTGACATTGAATGTTGAATATGTAAAGTAATAATAAAAGGAAAATAATAGTTTTAGAATATTTAATAAGTAGATATTATAAAAATAATTAACATAAAAATAGTATGCAAAATCTTGTAGGGAAAACATTAATATTCTACTTTTAACATGCAAATGTAATTTATCATATCTTTTTAAACTTGTTGTGGAAAATATTATAATATTAAAAACAATACTTTTCACATGTTTTTCAAGTCAGAATATTGTGAACAAAAATGAAGGCTGGATAATTAGTAGGTATATTAAAGTGTATCTTTACATAAATATCATAGAGACTGATTAAACTAATTTGAGTCTAAATAACCGATGTTTTAAAAGTATATAATAAAATAAATCTCTACTTAAACAGTTTACCTACACTGGTCTAGATTATATTAACATATATCAAATGGAATATCTACTGAATCCAAATTAATTATTGTGAAATTAATGAAGTAAATCATTATCTCAAATAATGAATAAATTTAATTATCAAGTAGACCAGATACAAATTATGAATTTGTCATGCAATCTGTGTACTTCCTTGGGCCAGTCCATTTAGTATGTGATTATTCATCTCTGAAATAGTGCTGCTTAAGTAATTGAAATGAAATCAATGTAGGATGGTTAGGTAGTGTCAGAATGAAGTAACTAATCAGTGTATCATTGTTAAATGGACAATTATCATGATTAAATAGAATTTATGATTAAAGTATATGATTGTCAGGTGAAAA
>NW_021861241.1:0-933 GCF_006229205.1 Suricata suricatta | reverse complement strand
GTCGGAGGCTTAACCGACTGAGCCACCCAGGCGCCCCAGCAATACATTTTTAAAGGACATGTACGCCCACGGAAAATGGGCAAAAGACTTGAACAGGCATTTCGCTAACTGCACTGCTTCATTTTGCTGGAGGTCGGAAAATGCCACGAAAGCATCAATGGTGTTCAATTTATCTTCTGTCACATCAATCAATGTTTTAAATCATTAAGACCAATTCTGGCCAAAGAACAGAGAAACGGCCCCTCTTGCCCTGCGGGTAGAAGTATATGGAGGGTGGGGGTGGGGCATTGGGGTGCATTTGGAAACGATGAACCAAAATCCCAATAAAACTCATAGAAATACGTCCTTAAAAACGCGTTCCTGTGCGAAGACCTGCATGCCAGGACCGCCTTCCGCAGAACGCCGCCGGCACGGTCCTGGTCCCCGAGCGCAGGGACATTGTGGGAGGAAGGGGCGGAGCCACTGGCATGCGGTAGGAGAACACACTGACAAGGAGTGTAACCCGGGCGTGGCCGAGTGGGGTGGAGAGGGTTCCAGAAGCAGTGGGCACATGTGCATGCGGTTCTGTAAGAGTCGGACAAGCAGGCCGTGGAGCGCACAGGGCCGTCCCTGTGCAGCGGGCCTTCCCAAACCTGCTTGCGGCAAACCAGAAGAAAGGACAAGACGAGCCGGTCTCTGCTGGTGACTCCTCTTTCTGTCCCCACTGACTGCTCTAATCACTTTCAGCTGGGGTCGTAGGGCAAGGAGGAGGCTCCCGAAGACGGGCATCCGCCTGGCAAGCTGGTTATTGTCACGGCAGACGAAGAAAGAGCCAGGGCGTGGCGGGACGACCATTGCAGTATTTCCCTTGCAATTAAAACTGATCTTTTAAAAGGCAGTGCGAGTGATGGAGAGGTAAACGCCGCGGATGAAGACCGGGGTGGAGCGCGGGCC
>NW_021861240.1:0-1852 GCF_006229205.1 Suricata suricatta | reverse complement strand
TGTGCAGATTATATGCCATTCAAAAAACTTTCCACTCAGTAGGACTGGATATGTATTTTTTCGTTGAAAATCAATAAAGTAGGCCATTGGGAAACTGATTTATTAGGGATCTTTCATATTAATAAATTTCGTTTGTCTAAAATAGCTTCTTTCTGTGCAGGGTTGGAAAGAAATGTTTTAGTATTTAATTTATGTATTTTAAAATTTACCTTATATAAATGTTATCTATTCAGTGAAACTTAATTAAAATTTTAAAATTATAAAACTTTAAAATCTTACAGGACAAAAATTTTAGATCCATGATTTTAACTTTGTCAAATTTCACGATTGGTTTAAAATATCAAGGATACCAACTTTCTCATTTGCCATTTAGAAACATTAGGAGGATAGCTATTTTCATCTATACAGCAATATCATTCCCATTCAACTTAAAAATGTAATAAGCAAAAATATGAGGAAAAAGATTAATCCTTTATATTGAGCAAATTTAGCTTCATGAACAATTTACTGTATCGTTCTTATTTTTCTCTTTTGGAGAGAACTGGTGAAAATGTATACACTTAACCTCCTGCAAGACTGCTGAGGACTGTTGTAGTAAATAGACCCCACACAACTAAGTAAGTTTTAGAGTTTCTAAGACTACTTTCTTACCAAGATTCAAGCATGCACAGCAAGGCTGGCTCTCTATTGACCATTCTTCTCACATAATTGAAAAAGAACTATAATATCTTTGCTGAGATATAAACTACCAAGTTTAGGATAAGTTTTAGGAGACCATGTTTTTTGACCTTTACTCTACTTAAAATATATTTTAATTTAAAATTATTATATTTGTAACACATTAGTGTAGAAATTTACTTTTGATTCTAAAAATCTTGGAAAACATTTTATAGAACTTTTGTGAAGCATTATTTGATAAAAAGACATAGAAATTTGTATTTACTTATGATTTTTACTTAAAAAATACACATTAACAGTAATCACACTGTTTCCTACAGTGTTGAACATTTCACATCTCAAAATGTGAAATCATAAACACTTTTTTCAAAACTTGATTCTCCCACAAGTTAAATATTCTCTTGCTATATTAGGTGCTTTCCTTGTTTCACTAGTTTAGCTTTTTTTAAAGCAAAGTTTTCATATGAGCAATTTCTAATAGACTTCCAGATATACAGCACTAGTTAAAAATTCATGCCAGCCAGAATACAAGAAGGTCAGAAAATGCCTTTGAATTTATGCCATGGTCTTTTCGATAATTCATTCAGGTTTTAAAAGGGAAATTCTTCATTAAGTAAAGGACTGAATGCTTATTAATTTATATGCTTAAGCGAGGGCCACCACTAATTCATTTATTAAATATCAAAGACCATATGTTTTCATCCCTTGTCCTTGCTTATTGATTAATTGCCTTAAGCCAATATAGATGAAAGCAGGGGGGAAAATACAGTAACCTAGGTAGGTTTCTGATCTCATTGTTTAACCTAATGAAAGATGGCACTTCTTTACATTTCCGTGCAAAAGCCCAGATGCTACAGTTTAAAATAAGTTTTCTTGTGTAAGTGTGAATTTGATCATACTTGAGAGATGTAGTGCAATCACTTAGATGCAATGGAGATAATATGAAGAAGTGGAGGAAATGAAAGTTATGGAAGCAGTAATCAACTATGTAATGTCAGATAGGTCTCCAGATGTAAAACAGTGCTCTTGGATACAGGTAATACATCAGAACATGTTCAAAGCATGCTAGCTGGAGCTAATAGATGTTCACCAGACAAGAAGGGGAGGCAGAAGGGGAAGAGTTCTTTGATCACATCATGTAGAGAAATACTGGGTAAAACATAAACAGGTTGGG
>NW_021861239.1:0-933 GCF_006229205.1 Suricata suricatta | reverse complement strand
TCCAGGAACATTTCACCAGATCATAATTTTTAAAGACATGAATGCCTTAACCATTCTTGAATCTCCCCTGGTATTAGCATTCTGCCTTTCCCAGAGTAAGTATCAATAAACAGGTGTAGAACAGGTGGGTTACAAACCCCCATGTCTATAACTGGAATGAAGAAGACACCAAGTCCAAAGTATCACTGATTCTCTCTGTTGCTAACCGAAACCAAGTTTAGTGTGCCAGGTGGAATGGCTGCTCATGAATTTCCATCGTTTTTCTTTACTTTAGATATTAAATGCTTGTTGTTAACAGCGACTGCCAAGTTTCAGCATCTGTTTATTTTGTATTAGAGTAGTGATCTCAATTTAAAATGTAATGCTTTCCTGCTGTTTATGCATTGCCATAAGCCATCCATCCAAAAAATTTATCAAAATCACTATTATTTATCACTTATTGTCAAGTATACCATCGCTCACTGCATGGAAGATCTATTCCAGATGAATAATTCAAACTATATAACCTGCATTTTGCATAGCTTATAAGTGACTACAGTTTTATTTGTTCGTGAACAGCAATGATCATACTCCAGCCACGTTCGCCTTAGGAATTCTGTGAAATCAAAGACATCCACAAAATCCTATTTTGTATGACAAAAAGCCTATTAGAATAAATAAAGAATCAAAATTAAGGCTTATGGTTTGTCTTAGGATACCAAATAATAAAGTGAGAGATAAAAGATACTCCAGCATCTCATGACCATATACCCAGATCCCAACACATATGGATATTGTTCTGCATTATGATACTTTGTGTCCCAATGTGACAGAGGACCAGAAGGCACGGGGCAGTGGAGGATTCATCAGAGGAGCCCAAACAGCAAAGCAGAACAACAATGTAGGAAAGACAAGACCAGAAAGGAACCCCAATGGCATCAGTAAACTAGAAAA
>NW_021861238.1:0-933 GCF_006229205.1 Suricata suricatta | reverse complement strand
AGAATACACAATTTTAAAATCCTCCTCAGGTTACTCTGATATATAGATAAGTTTGAAAACTGTTCCACCTTACTCTTTCAAAATCAAATATTTCCATTCTATTCATAATTTGATACCTCAATATGCATGCATATGGTCACAAGGTAAAAATTCTTTCTTCCAAATAAAACTACAAAATTTCTATGATATTTGTCTTCCTGTCTTTTTTCACTTAGCACAGTACAGTCTAGCTGCATACACATTTTTGCACATGGGAAGAGGAAAAAGAGAGAGTTAGAGAGAGAGAGGGAAGCAAACTCTAAGAGACTTAATGATAGGGAACAAACCGGGTTGATGGAAGGTGGTGGGTGGGGGATGGGCTAAATGGGTGATGGCTTTTGAGGAGTGCACTTGTTATGATAAGCACTGGGTATTATATGTAAGTGAGGAATCACTGAATTCTACTCTTAAAATCAATGTTACACTATATGTTAACTAATTATAACTTAACTAAAAAATTGGAAGAAAAAATAAAGCAAATAACAAAGATACAAAGAAAAAAAATACAAAATTTCTGTCAGTAAGGAAATTAAAAAATGGAGCAATAGTATATTTTGTTTACTCAAGATTGTACGTTGATAATGGGTAACCAAAAATAGGAAGTTTTTATTGACAAAGTTTCATGCTATTCAGAAAAATGCTGTGATATTGAAGAAGAAGCATTACTGGAGTTTTCATTAGGCAATAGCAATCAGTTATTTTATTTTACTTTTGAACATCATGATACTGTCAATATTATTATCACATGACAAAGACTATATGTACTATACGTGAATAACAACTACTCATAGAAAGAAATACGCAGTAAAAATCTAAGTCAGGATTAAGTTTTCATCCATGAAAAAGAAATTCCTTTGTTTTTATGGACTTGCCTGCCTTTTCTAAAATATTTTT
>NW_021861237.1:0-933 GCF_006229205.1 Suricata suricatta | reverse complement strand
ATGCCATGCATCAGTGGGGAAAGGCTAGTATTTTTTTAAAAATAAAGAGTGTCAGAAAATAATTTGTACTCATGGGGAAATGTTAGATATTTAACTAGATATCAGGTGCCATAAATAATTTAAAATGAATCAGTCATTAAGTTAGAAAAAGAGATGACAGTAGGAAAATTATGGACATACAATTGACATTGAATGTTGAATATGTAAAGTAATAATAAAAGGAAAATAATAGTTTTAGAATATTTAATAAGTAGATATTATAAAAATAATTAACATAAAAATAGTATGCAAAATCTTGTAGGGAAAACATTAATATTCTACTTTTAACATGCAAATGTAATTTATCATATCTTTTTAAACTTGTTGTGGAAAATATTATAACATTAAAAACAATACTTTTCACATGTTTTTCAAGTCAGAATATTGTGAACAAAAATGAAGGCTGGATAATTAGTAGGTATATTAAAGTGTATCTTTACATAAATATCATAGAGACTGATTAAACTAATTTGAGTCTAAATAACCGATGTTTTAAAAGTATATAATAAAATAAATCTCTACTTAAACAGTTTACCTACACTGGTCTAGATTATATTAACATATATCAAATGGAATATCTACTGAATCCAAATTAATTATTGTGAAATTAATGAAGTAAATCATTATCTCAAATAATGAATAAATTTAATTATCAAGTAGACCAGATACAAATTATGAATTTGTCATGCAATCTGTGTACTTCCTTGGGCCAGTCCATTTAGTATGTGATTATTCATCTCTGAAATAGTGCTGCTTAAGTAATTGAAATGAAATCAATGTAGGATGGTTAGGTGGTGTCAGAATGAAGTAACTAATCAGTGTATCATTGTTAAATGGACAATTATCATGATTAAATAGAATTTATGATTAAAGTATATGATTGTCAGGTGAAAA
>NW_021861236.1:0-933 GCF_006229205.1 Suricata suricatta | reverse complement strand
AAGGTAACTCATAAACAGAACTCTAGTAAAATGTGAAGTCAAAATAATAAAATTTAAAGGAGAATTTTTATTTTATCAGAATAGGCAAGTATTAAACAGCAAGATGCAAAATGTGGAAATCATAAATGAAAATATTGATTAATACTATTATGTTATATTTCAGAGAAATTATTTACAGTGAACATAACTCTAAATGATATATTCCTAGGCTATATAAAAAGGTATTCTTTTATTAGAAAATGTACTGAGAAGTTTAACTGGTACTTCACTGAAGAAAAATGTGAATAATCAAAATCCTATGAAAGAAAAACTAAATTGATTAGGAGTCAAGAGATTTAAATTTTAAACTACAATTTCCACTCTCTCAATTAGAAAATTAAGCTAAACTATTTAATATCAAGTCCTTGTGAAATGATAGGTCTAGAAGAAGGTTGATACTCTGCTGATGAGAGTGTGAATTTGTACAGTCTTCAAGAGACAGTAGAATCTTTCACCCCCAAAGATAATTTGAATTGAGCATGTAGTCATTTATAAAAGACTTGTGATTGATGTAATAAGACTTCAGAAAGAAAATACAGAAAAAGAGAAAAGCTTTCAAAAACTAACTTTTAAATATACAACTTTTAAAAATAATCTGTTGGAGATCATCACTAAGTAACTGAAAATTGAGGAGTGAAACTCAAAAGTGA
The DNA here is from genome assembly GCF_006229205.1 of Suricata suricatta. Lineage (NCBI taxonomy): Eukaryota > Metazoa > Chordata > Mammalia > Carnivora > Herpestidae > Suricata > Suricata suricatta. The sequence goes on along the minus strand of NW_021861236.1, from coordinate 244 downwards.
TAAATGAATTATAATAATAGCCTGGGAGGATTATCAACTGACAAAAGGACATATGTGAAAAAACAAAAGATACATAAATGATCTCCTGAAAATAAGTATCATTAAATTATCCGTAGAAGAATAGGTAATAGAGAACAAGAATAAAGAGTGGAAATAAAATGGAGAATTAGGAGAGAAATAAGTCTCAGAAATTAAGCAAAAAATATTTAAGGAAGATGAGGACTGAAGTCTCCAAAGAAAATTC
>NW_021861235.1:0-933 GCF_006229205.1 Suricata suricatta | reverse complement strand
CAAAAACAAAAAAACATTAAAGAGCATCTGTCCTGGGAAAGACCCAGAGAGCTGTTATATTGTAAGGAGGGAGCATTTCACAAACAGTGAGAAATGAGGTGTGTAAACATGACACACCTTAATAGATGGACGGGGGGTTTCTGCAGAGGTTTCTCACTTTACAACTCCCGAATCCCTGAGGTTTGTGAGGACACTGCAGTCAACGGGCGGCAAGAAGTCCACTGTTTCTGCTCAGCCAACTTCAGGGCTTCTGTCGTGCCGAACAAGGGTGTCCATGCTCTTGTGATTGCGCATCCTTATAAGTAAAAGAATTTTAATTATACATACGCGATACGTCAACGCATGAACATGTATTAAACTGTAGACTCTAAAATATATCAAAGTAGAAATGTAAGAGAATTGAATAGGGCTTGATACATTCTACATTCCTACAGTGAGACTCATCACCACGCCCCCCGCCAGGTGCCCATAAGCCCTCACGAGGCCCTAGAATCAGAGTTGGTCGTGAGTCAATCATTCATGCATGCAATATATATTTATGGAGTGCCTTCCCTCTGACCTCCCCTTCAAATCAGGAGTATCTTCTACAATGTCTAGATTAAACAAACAGTTGTGTAGCCACCGCTTGCATAACCCCACTGATGGGGAACTCATTACCCACTTCATTTGGAGGAGCTCTGCATTACTCATGTATTCATCCATTCCCTCATTCATTAAAGAACACTTCCGTTCTATATCCACAGAAGGGGCAACTCCATCTACGCCTCCACCTGCCATGCCAGAAACCTGGGGGTCACTGATCAATACACCATCTCCTTGGTTCCTTCCGCCTACTGGGTCAGCACCTCTTTCAGGTTCCACCTGCGTGTTTCCTGGGCCCAGCTGCTTCTTTCTGTGTCTGAAAGAAAGGAGATTTCCTCTCTCTGCTCTCTC
>NW_021861234.1:0-933 GCF_006229205.1 Suricata suricatta | reverse complement strand
TTTTTTCCTTGTCATAATTTTCAGTATTCATACTATATAAGTACTTATAGTTTAAACATTATATTATTCTTAAATTATTTTGAATAGACTAATTCAAAGAAATAGAAACAAAAATTAGGCTTTAATTCACTTACCTCTCTTCACGTGAATATTAGACAACTGAAGAAAACATCTCTATTTCCAATTCTCCCTGGATAGGAATCCAACTAGAAAAGAAGACATTTGGAAAATGTTGCTATTCTCAGACAGTGGTCTTCTTCCTGGATTTGCTTTCAAATTCTGTTCTAAAGGAATTTACTAGTTTCTCCCCAAAGCCAGTTATCTCATATTCTCTCCCAAGAGTTGAGTCTCTTTTATTTTCAACAATTTTAATTATTTCTCCCCTTTCTTGTATAAAAGAAAATATACATGGAAAGATTAATACTTATGAAACAGCCCTTTGTACATAAGTATATATAGGTATAGCCAAGAATTTGACTAAACAAAATATTTTCATGAAACTTTTCCTTGCATGGTCCCATTTTAATATGTAATACTTTGGCTCATTATACCACAAGAGATACAAAAATTCTCAATATGTTAAGACCTAAACATTATTTCTGGGATCTTATTTGAGTACTCACTTTTATTTTTCTAGTCATAAAAAAAACCACCAAAATTATTTTTCCCAGAAGAAAATAATACATACAACTCTGTGATTGTCTGAATAATGATTCAATAAATTTGTGAAATCACATTATCTTGCTGTCTAATAAATTATAGAAATATAAATAATACTACTTATCCAACTAAAAATCAAATTTTGGAGAGCCTGGGTAGCTCAGTCAGTTAAGCATCCGATTCTTGATTTTGGCTCAGGTCATGATTTCATGGTTGTGGGATAGAGCACCTCATCAGGCTTCATGCTTGAGATTCTCTCTCTCTCTGCTCCTC
>NW_021861233.1:0-933 GCF_006229205.1 Suricata suricatta | reverse complement strand
GTTTTGTCATTTTTTCTAGTTTTCTGTCTCTTGTCACCTTTAGAAAGCTCGATGGGCTCTGTGCACCTATTAGTATTTCTCTGTTAAAGGAGGCTTATTGACTGTCCAGGGCCTGCCGTTTCAGGAGATATTCTCTTAATGGTATCTCTCAGTTTCCCTTGTTGTGCCTGTGAGTATTTTATTTCCCTACTCTGCAATATTTGGGACTCGCCTTCTTGTACACTTTGGCTTGTTTCTCGGTGTAGTCCTATGAAGGAAAACAGACTGACAAACACCAAGGGAACAGAAGCACACATACACACAGACAAATCAAACAAAGAAACACATTACAGGGGGGAATGAAAAGAATGAGTGCAAGTGTATAGAAGAGTTTACTAAAGGATCCAGTTACAAATGGCAGGACTTTTAAATGAAATTGTTTGGATATTTAGAAATGTACTTATATTAATTGTTTTAAACATTAATTTAAAGGGAACTATTATAAAAATGTTTAAATCAGAAGCTGCTAGGAACAAGGTGTTTTTTTAAAATACCTAATGTTTTATTTTGGGTTTAGCCAAATTTGAAGGTAGTAACTATTATTTACTCACAACTACAAAAACAAAAAAACAAAAACTTTGAGATATAATTTATATGTAATACCATTCAGCTGATTAAAGCATATGATTTAGTGATTTTCATTTGTTTGTTTCTAGTTTTACAGTTTATCCACAAAGTAGAGAAACCATCAACATAGTCTAATTCTGGGCATTTTGGTTACCACAGAATGCAGTCACTATGCATTCCCCCCACTGCCCCAGCCCTGGGCAAACACTGATCCAATTTCTGTTTCTGTAGATTTCTATTCTTTCTTAAAAAATGGAAGGATGTAGTATGTGCTCTTTCTGTGGCTGCTTTCTTTGACTTAGCATGTTTCAATGTCCAACTGTTTAG
>NW_021861232.1:0-933 GCF_006229205.1 Suricata suricatta | reverse complement strand
TATTTCAATACAATTAGCCTTAATGAGCCCTTGGTGATCTCTCCTAATAGACAACATAGATAAAGCTTGTATTACCAATGACCTACTTTTGTATCAAAGAGCCAGATAAGATAGCACAAGTTGACATCCACTTCTCCAGGCTCCCTGTTTTTTTTTTTCAATATTTTTAATATGGTATTTTTTAGTGTGTTGGATTCAACCAATACTTACAGTGCATTTATCAATCAGTAGCTGAAAGATAGTATCTCTCCCTGGTTAAGTACAAGTGGTCTAGAGCCAGGGTGCCTGGTTTCAGATCCCCACTCAAATAATCATTAATTATGAGACTTTGCCAAATTATCTCTACCTCACTTTCTCATTTGAAAATTAGGGATAATGGTAGCACTTATTGTGGCAGGATTGTGACAACTGAATTAATGAATACATGTAATGGCTTAGAATAATATTTAGCAATAAGTATTCACAAAATGTTAGATATAACTGCCAGGTGAAAAGCATATATAATGTTGTTTTATAAAAAATATAAAAATGAGTAAGTACTGCAAAAAACTGATAATCTGTTAAGGAGTCTGGGGGAACTTGAAACACAGCTATGATGGGTGTCTTTTTCTGCCTTCTAATTTAAATGGGCACTCTCAGAGGGATTGTGTCATTGTTAATAATTAAAAGAAGTGAAAAGAAAACCCAGTTGAAGAGGATTTTAGAGAAGGATAGATGATAGATAGATAGATAGATAGATAGATAGATAGATAGATAGATGATAGATAGATAGATAATAGAGAGATAGAATTTTTACATACGTCCATAACAATAAACATAATTTCAACAGGCAGAAATTAGAACACCATTGGCTAAGCTGGCCCAGCTCAGGGCACATCGAAGGACATATTCCAGGTTGATTAAAAGGTACTGCATGTATGAGATAAACCTGGA
>NW_021861231.1:0-933 GCF_006229205.1 Suricata suricatta | reverse complement strand
GCCTCTGATTCACTCTCCCTGGGTCCCTGCCTCTTTGCCTCTTTTCTCTGCAAGTGTGCTAAGCCATGCCGCCCAATGTGGTCTGCACAAGAGGAGGAGGGACCCCTAAGCGTTCTGTTCTCTGCGCACTGCCTGACCCAGTATTCATGCAAGGTGCCGGAGGCTGCCACTTTCTCTGCCCAAGCAGTACCTTCAGGTGAGCACACCTGCTCTGACTGTGACATCACAGCCCCGAAGCTGTGTGAATTACATCCACACAAACTCCAGCACCGCCATCAAGGCACCTTGGTTTATGAGAGAGAATCACACAGATGCCACACATTGTACCAGAAAGCGACTGGGCTGACCACTTATTTTTCCTTTATTCCATATAGTGAACTCTGTGTTAGCTGTTAGCTACTCTTTGAGAAAGAAGAATGTTCGTCATCAGAGTTGTGATCAGGCCTTTAATTTTTACAGAAGAGGTGTGTTGGCCTACAGCCTAGAAGACTCCGGTTGTTTTTTTTTTTGGTCTTTTAAAGCCTGGACTGGCGGGGGATTGCCCAAGTATTAATTAATTAACTCCAGGCTCTTTTGGCAAAATGCCTTGAAAGGGATGGGATGTCCTGAGTGACCCTCGTGTGTACTTTATGCCAGTGATCATTAAACTCACAAAATCGTCTCACCTGGTTCCGCAGGCCATTAAATGAAGATAACAGGAATAATAAACTTGCAGATTAACATAAAAGAAATATTAATTGACTAGACGCTTAAGGAAAACGATCCAAAATTCCTTCTGGATCCCAGGGCAAATGTGTATTTTTAAGATCATTTGCTGTCCATGGTTTGATCGGAGCCTTGAGAGGAACAGAGCTCTGTGACACTCAGTCATTTACAAAACATGTAAACAGGCAGGACAAAGAGCCTTCGCAGCAGACGGCTGCGCTTCGCGGC
>NW_021861230.1:0-933 GCF_006229205.1 Suricata suricatta | reverse complement strand
GAGTCAATCCTGAGAGGTGTCCAATGGCCCTTTAGTCCTTCTTCCACACACTAACATTACTCTGGCCATTTCACCTGTTTTCCTCTCCTCAGCACTCAGTGCTCCATCCCTGTTTGCATAAGCTAGTCATTTAGGACTCGTATCCCTTAACAGCTGTATATATTGGTATAGGTATTTATCACAATTTTGACAAAACACACACATACACACACACAAACGACTACAACCAGCATGCCCCCAGATGGGAGATAATGTGACAGGCTACTGTTGAAAGAATAGGAAGCTGGAGAAACCTGTGTTGCTGGGGGCATGGATTCACTGAAGTGCTCCTCAAACCACACTGCCCAGATAGGTTTTATTTAAGCTAAAAACATTCCTTCTTGTTCCTTGTGGTTGAATTTGAGTTTTCTTTGCCATGCAATAGAAAATATCATTGCTGATATATGGCTTAGTAAGGCTAACTCTGAGATGTAAAACTTTCCTTCTGAAGGGAATAGTAAAGCAGAGTGCCATTTATTGTCTGGTTCTATCAGAAAGCTTACAGTAAGATCCAAAGCATAAGGGAAGCAATAAGGTGTGACCACAAAGTAAAGAGGAAAATAAACTTGTAAACTAAGAACGGAAGCTCAGAATGGTGATTAAGACTTTTCAGTAGTGGGAGATTAGCCTCGTGTCTTTGGGAGAAAATCCTGACAGAATTTGAGAAAAGTTCAAAGTTGGAGAAGTGTAACCTCTCAGAAATGTTAAGATATCCTTAGATTTTTTTATGGGCACAAGGACGACCAGTGAGTGGAACATCGTGGCACATTTTTGACACTGTCCCAAACCCCATTGTGAGGTTCAGATCTATTCATCTTCTGCTTGAATCTGAGCTCTAACTACCTCTGTCCTAAAGAGTATGGCCAAAACTGATGCTGTGACAATATGGTGGTG
>NW_021861229.1:0-1852 GCF_006229205.1 Suricata suricatta | reverse complement strand
TTCCAGAACGTGGACTCTGTAGAAGTTACAATTCTAATCTTAGTAGTAATGATTGTCTATAAAAAGCTTAGCCTCAGGCATTCATGCCATATAATGCTTTCATTAAATGGCAAGGGCAGGTATTTTTCCTTTTTAATTTTTTTATGTTTTTTTATTATTTATTTTTGAGAGACAGAGACTGTGCGAGCATGGAAGGGTCAGAGAGAGAGGGAGACACAGAGTCTGAAGCAGGCTCCAGGCTCTGAGTTAGCTGTCACCACAGAGCCCAACACGGGGCTCAAACCCACAATCTGTGAGATCATGACCTGAGCCGAAGCCCGCTGCTCATCCGACTGAGCTACCCAGGCGCCCCGAAATGTCTTTGTTTAGAGAGAGAGAGACAAGGGTAGGGGCAGAGAGAGAAGAGAAAGAGCACACTAATCAAGCGCTGTACTGATAGCGTGAAGGGCAAGGCATGGGTCATAGATACAAACCTTGAGATCTTGACCTAAGCTCAAACCAAGACAGATATAATTTACTGACTAGGCGCCATGTTCCTGAATGTGTACCTTTCAATATGACATATTTTCTTTGTGTACCATTTACCTGGGCATGGGGTTTTGAAGACAGTTTCACAGTGGCAGTTAATATGTTTCATGGTTTTTCAAGAAACTGGCTCTCCTGACGGTCTGTGCAGGATCTCTAAGTGGCATTAAGGATAGGGCATTAATCCTGCCCCAGGAAGTCGTGCTTTAATGCCACCCCAGGGAGGAAAAACATCCTTTAACAAGGCAAGGTTAAAACCCAAAAATATCTAGAATCATGCCCACAACCTGTAACCAGTGTGAACTGAAGTCGAGGCTTTTTACGCTAGGATGTTCTGTTTAGAGACAGGAAGCATCACAACTACATCAAGGATACTGCTCCCGAAGAACAGGTCTATGCTCCACCTGATGGCCCAGAGTCAGCCTAAGGTCTCTGGCAGTTGAATCCTTATCGGGACAATAGTTCAGTCTCACTAGGGACACTCTCAGCAGCAAGGACTCATTGGAATATTTGGGGATGTCCCATGGAGACTGGGGTTAGGATGGCACTAGAATCGGAACCTGCTTCCCTCTCAGAGAAAGAGGAGTGAGGCATCCAGTGTCCTCTCCTCGTTCCTTAGAAGGAAGCTCCTTCAGGGTGCCCAGGGGAGACTCATTCCAAGCTCCTTTTCCTATTTTGAGAACCTTGAGCATGTGAGGAGTTGCAAACAGCTATAAACTGGTTGTTTGAATGGCATCCTGTCATTCAAATAAAGGAGGAAGAGACATGATTCCTGCCGTGTAGGGATTATAAGAATAGAGCAAATGGGTCCATTGTTGAATTCAGGAGTGTGGAGAGAATGAGAGGAAGAGGTGATGTACAGGGGACTTGGCTGCAGTTGGGCCAGTTTCCTTTCTGTGTTGTGGTGTGAGATGTGGTGTCACTTCTGATGGGTCATCCATGAACCAAAGAGTTGTTCTTTTTTTGTTTGTTTGTTTAAATAGTTTTTCTTAGCAGCAGTAGTAGTGGCATTTTTTTTCCCATAATATTTTATTGTCAAATTGTTTTCCATACAACAACACCCAGTGTTCTTCCCCTCCACCATCACTACCACCTGTCTTCCCCCTTCCCCCCAACCCTCAGTTCATTCTCAGCATTCAATAGTCTCTCAAGTTGTGCATCCCTCTCTCTCCCCAACTCTCTCTCCCTCCTCTGTTCCCCCTGGTTCTCCATTAGGTCTCTCTTGTTTTCCTGCTAGACCTATGAGGGCAAACATATGGTTTCTGTCCTTCTCTGCCTGGCTTACTTCACTCAACATGACACCATCAAGGTCCATCCACTTTCCTTC
>NW_021861228.1:0-933 GCF_006229205.1 Suricata suricatta | reverse complement strand
TTTTTTTTTTTTAATTTTTACATTCCCCATTCTGTGTTCTTTTTTTCCTTGTCCAAATATAATCCTACAATTCCACATCCTCTCTTTCTCTCCCCTTTGTCTCTCCACAGAAGGGGATCCTTCCCCTCTCTGCCTATGCCTCCCATTTTGTGTATCCCAGTTCACAATCATGCACCTATGGCCTGTCAGATTCTCCTCATGGGCCCCTAGAGATGTTCCTGTCAATGTGTAGCCCAGATTCTTGGACTTGCAAGTCTTCTGGCCTCAATACTGCTGTGTTTGAGGGACAAGGGATTTGGGTCCCCCTACTCCGCCATCATGTTGACTCCCCCTCCCCATAGCACCTTTATGTGTAAGAGTAAAATATTGGAAACAACACAACTGTCTTTTCTTGTATGAATGGTTAAACAAACTGTTGTACATATATAATTTGAAATTTTACTCATCACTAACAAGAAAGAAGAATTAAAACTAAAAAAATGGCTGAATTTCCAAAAGAAATTGATGAATGAAATAAATTCTAAATATTACATATTGTATGTTCCATTTACATAACATTCTTTAGGTCACAAAATTGTAGATGGGAACATATTAGTGACTGCCAGGATTTTAGAAGGTGTGAGGATGTAGATCTGGCTGAAATATTAGGAATCCATTTAGCAATGAAAATGTTTTTGATCTTGATGCTATTGATATCAATATCCTTACTGTGATACTGCACTACAGTTTTGCAAGATTGCATCAGTGGGGAAAACTAGATTAAGGGTATATGGATCTTCTGTGTTATTTATGACAACTACATGTGATTCTACATAAATCTAATTTTTAAACTTAAAAAATTTTTAAGTGTAATCAAAAAATCTAAACAGCTGCTCCATGGTTGCCTGCATTTGTATGTTGATTTTGAAAAATATAAGGCTAGTTTAATTGTAT
>NW_021861227.1:0-933 GCF_006229205.1 Suricata suricatta | reverse complement strand
GGAGAATTCTGATGTACTTACTTCTTATCCAGTCTCAAGAGTGTGCGAGTTCATGTAAATAAATCAGTAAAGAATTCTCAAAATATTTAAACATCAGTGGTTTGACCTGAGCTTTCTGCCCTCCTGGGTTGTGAGCTCTAACCTCATAAGGAGATATTGATAGGCACTGGCATCCTAGAGAAAGTCCAGTGATGACCCTCATGTCTTTTAAATCATATTGTATTGTATTGTATTTATTTTTCAAATGCTTAGGGGCACCTGGCTGGCTCAATCAGTAGAGCATATGACTCCTGACCTTGGCACTGTGTGTTGTCCACTGGGGACATTTTAAAGTGCATGTAGTCACAGGAAGTTGTGGTTTTCCTGGGCTCGGGAGGGAAAACCAATAGTTAAAGATTGATGAAAAGTCCTGTGTTTCACAGGATTGCTTTAAGTCTTTTGAAAGTATTTTATGGCTACATGATGTAACTGAGAACGAGGTTTCACTCCAAAGTAATTACTTTTCAGGACACTTTTCAGGAAACATTGTTTTCATTTTGGTTTGGAGGACCACAGTGGGCTGTCGTGTCATTATATTCAAAGTTCTCAGCTTTGCCGATTATGTAGTTCAGAAACAAGAGAACCCTCTGGGACACACAGTGCACATAAACCAGACCACAAATATTTTAGGATCATTTCATTTCTTGAAAGCGCTTCAAAATTCCAAAGGTCTTCCTGGAGGCGAAAGAAGAAGTCAACTTTGGGAGTATGATCAGGGGTCCACCATGATACCCACTTGTCCATATCCCATAGTTATCCATTCATGCATTTATTGCTTCCTGCGTTCTTTCATGAGATACTTGTCAGGACCTATGGCATTCGGCGGGGGAGGGGGGATTTCTTTAAAATTATACTATCTCTGAGATAAAAAGGATATTAATTTTATCGCTAGTT
>NW_021861226.1:0-933 GCF_006229205.1 Suricata suricatta | reverse complement strand
CAACCCTTAGAAGTAGGTAGTGACTATTATCCCCATTTTAGGATGAGCAAACTGAGGCACCAATAATAAACAGAACAAACATTAAATTAGATGGGAAACTGAATAGTAAGACACTTCAATCTTAATCTCAGATTACACCATTTTGATTTCCCATTACAAGGCCATGTTATGATTCATGGAGTTAAGGTTTTTAGAAAGAAAAACCAGTTTTGCTGGAATAAGCAGCACTCTAGGTAAGTGGACCCTGTGGATTTGAACTAAGCCCAAATTAGGGGCATTTGCTCAAGCGGGTGTCTTCCATGCCTGCAAAATACAGCAAGAGAGACAACGGGTGATTGAAGGAAAGACTTCCTGGCTGACGAAGGGCCTCCATGGTCTGATGTCTGGACGGGGGAGCTCATGGAGTCTTTGAAGGAGAAGGCGTATTCTCAAATTCCTTTAAGATCCAGGGATAAGAGAAAATCGGGAAAGTAAAGTAGAGAAGTGGGAGAAAGAAAAGATATTCAAAAAAGATATCCAAAATGCCATTTCTTCTGCCTTAGCAAGATCAGTTTAACACATTATCTTATCTTCCCCCTTGCATCCTTTCTAATTCCACTCTTTAGATTACAGATAAAGTATTTAACTCCATTACTTTCATTAAGACATGACCATTAATGTGAATCACAGAGCCAAAAAGTCCAAGTGCCTTTTGGGAAATCTAATATGACCAGGTTTTTTCTTCCTCAGCCTCAAAGTATAAACAGTGATGCAGTGATGGATAATTTGTCTATCCATGATCATTGATCCCATTGCAACTGTTAAATACCCATCAAAAATGATGGGGCAAGGGGGTGATGGTCATGGAGAGGGGCACTTGTGGGGAACAGCACTGGGCGTTATATGGGAACCAACTTGGTAATAAACTCTATATATAAAAAAAGAGAAAGAGTT
>NW_021861225.1:0-933 GCF_006229205.1 Suricata suricatta | reverse complement strand
AGGCAGAATTTGATTCTGAAATCAAGATAATTTGTTAAATCATCTGTTTCATTATGATACCCAAAAGGGTTTTCAGTATTAATATGACATTCAAAATAAAAACACGGGCAAACACTGTCCTTACAAATTAATGCAAATCTCTGTAGAGGGAAGGAGATGAAGAGGAGATTTTGCCAACAGAAAAAATGACAAATAGAACCTGCTTTTACCTGGTGGCCTCCAAAACTGACTGTATGACATGCTCTTAATTCCTATAAATCTGACATCAGACAGAGCTTTCCAGGAAATCATTTATAGGACAGACATGCCCTTCCTCCATTGTATTTACTAATTATTGCAAACCAGGTAGGAAAACCTGGAGAGACCACAGGGCCAGGAAGAGTGCAATGCACAGACCTAATAGCCCACTTGCCACCTGCCCCTGCACCCTACTGTAGGGGGGTGCAAAAGAGAATGAGGCAAGAAGATATGTTAGCGAAAGTTGAATATCTCTTAATAAAATAGGAGTCTTGTGATACAGCTTGGGACTTATTTTAAATTTCTAGTCCATTTTTGTTTCCAAGGAGAGAGCAAAGAAGTGTAATGGGAGAAGAGGAAATAAGAGGATCACTAAACAAGAACTTTGAAGACAGAATATCTAATATTCAATGTTAAGTGGCTTGTATGCTATGAATTCAAGCCTTCCATCTTCTCAAATTGGTAAATATCTGTTCACATGAAGAAGGTCTTATTCAAGCAGAAATCTGCATGTGTGTGTGTGTGTGTGTGTGTGTGTGTGTGTGTGTGTATACTCATGTGTGTGCACGCAGTGATAAGTGGTGTTACGTGGGCTCATTCCAGACATGGAATAGGCCATTTAGTCACCCTCAGAAGGAACTCAAGTTGTAGGTTGCCATAGTAGCATTTTGGTTACAAATACAAAATAGTATATTA
>NW_021861224.1:0-933 GCF_006229205.1 Suricata suricatta | reverse complement strand
TGAACTGGGGAAATAGAGTCCTGAGCTGGGGAAGTAGAGTGGCCAGACCCTGAGAGCTCTCCCAGGCACACCCTCCTTGCATATTCACTTTTCAAAGCAACCTTTAGGCAGGGGGGGAGGGAGCCTGACCCAGTATTAGCACGGACCCCTCCTCCTGACTTCCTTTCCCCCCTATTTCTTATTCTCTAGAGGCCCAGCTTCAGCTTGGGGGGAAGTGGTTAATGGCGTTGAGGGCCAGCGTGGGGCTAGCGTCCGTCCCCAAACCGTCCCAAGTGGACGCTCCTGGTGGACAAGGCCCACGCGCCAGACCTGCCTTTTTCCTTCTCGCTCTGGCACCTCGCTTCTCACTCCCCTGGGTTGTCTCCCCTCTTGAAAACACTGTCTGGGGTTAATGTTTGCCTAGGATTAAGCCTGTGTTTTACAGTTTGTGGGGAAGATAGAGAGAAAAGAGAAGGGAGGCCCAGAAAAGGGCAGGGCAGAGAGAAGAACACACACACACACACACACACACACACACACACACCTGTGACACATATATACAAATGCAGATTTTACAAAAAGGTACAAGGGGGACATAGGGACACTAGAGGATGGTAGCTCAGAAAAAAATAGACCCTGATCCTGTCCAGACAATGACTCCACCTTTTTTGTCCCACACCACTGACCCCTTGAGTACAATCCAGGACGGCACTGACCCAGCTGCACTGGACTGCAGTGCCAGCCAGGCCAGTCCAATGTCCTGTGGTTCACAGGAGCATTCTACTGCTGCCTGGTCTTCAGTCTTTCCTGAAATTCTACTGCCCGTGCCATTGGCATGTCACATGTAGAGATGTAGGTGTGGACGTGTATTATTTGTTGTGACCACAAGTCATGAATCTGAGTCTAGGAGAGTTCCTGGCACAGAGCAGACACTTTGTTTCAATAGAACAGTGC
>NW_021861223.1:0-933 GCF_006229205.1 Suricata suricatta | reverse complement strand
ATACTGTCTTGAGCCAAAGTCTTGAATAGCCTTTACCCATAAGCCCTCTTTGTGCCACTCAAATGCAAAATAGGCAAATAATAAATAATAAATATATTTTACAAGAAGTATAAGGAATAAGAAATAAAACCTTTTAGGCTCAGTTTGCACTCAGATAGTAAATGACAACTGCCATAACCCCACGAAGCTCATCTTCTTCAAGCTAAGTGTCCTATTTCCTTTTCTTTAAAAAAGTCCCATAGAAGTAGTAACTTCCTGTGATTTATTTCACTGTGATTTGTTTTAATATATTTTAAAACTATATTTTTTTGTCAGGAAGTATTCACAAACAAATTTTTTAATGTTTTCTCTTACTCCATTCTCTCAAAACTCAACAAAAAGGAGCTAAACAGACTTAATGTTTATCATTTTCATCATGAAGTCATCTTTATAATGAAGATGCTGGCTATTATAATAGAAGAAAAAATAAGAGAGAATAAGAATCGGGGTGTCCAGAAGGGGAAAACTTCTCCTCTCCATCAACTAGGTAATCCAACTGATAAATACTTTGATTTGACAATAATGCTCAAATTAGAGCATATCCAACTTCCTGGGTTTAACCCCAAATCTCATTTTACCAATCTTTTCTACGTGCTCAATCATTGTCTCACAGGAAGACCAGGAGAATCAAATCAAGCATGTGGAGTGTTTTGTAAACAAAAGCACAAATTAAGGTGCTTATTATTTCTCATGATAAATGTGCAGATTCAGTGACCACATTCTAAGTAGACATTAGCCAGCCCTGTGCTCAGCACCTTTCTACATGGTTTCCTGTACATGACTATCTCTGGGAAGCTAACATTTTTGCAGGAGAGAACCAAGGCTCTGGGCGATTTGCCCAAGGTCTCCTAACCATGAAGTAGTGACTTTTTTTTCCACCTACTGTGATCATTG
>NW_021861222.1:0-933 GCF_006229205.1 Suricata suricatta | reverse complement strand
AGCGAGAGAGTGAGGGCACAAACACCAATGGGGGAGAGGGGCAGAGGGAGGGAGAAAGAGAATCTTAAGCAGGCTCTATCCTGAGCATGAAGCCCAACTAAGGGATTGATCCTATGACCCTGGAATCATGACCTGACCTGAAATCAACAGTTGGATACTTAACCAGCTGAGCCACCCAGGCGTCCTGGCATACAGAAATGTCTTTAACATATCCATGACATATGGTTTTGAGGAATATTATCTTTCTGGAAAAGCAATTATTTGGAAGTTACAAAACATACTCCCATGTAACATGATCAACTTTCATCGAATTGTTGGCAATGAACTAAATTCTAGCTGCCATCTCAAGAAACACGTTTTAATTTTAGGGTAGTTATTTTAAGGCCAATCTTTCTGAAAATAGTTAATTAGGAAGAAGATAGTCTAAGTCTATTAAAACCACTCCTAGTTTGTGATAATAAACCACTCCATCAGCATCTGGATTATTACTTAGGTGTTTCCTCTAACAGAAGTCTGTGAAAGCGAAAGACCCGTTAGGGACAGTGGGCTTTGAGAACTTGCTGAGGCCGATGAACTCATTCTCATCTAGGAGAGCTAAACTCTAATGGTTTTAAATGGCCCATGTGGGTGAAAAACCACCAGCTTGGGAATTACAAAGCCTGAACTCTAGTTTCAGTTCTGATGCCAAAATTAGCTCATTGAGTCTGACCAAGTCCTTTACATCTTCATAAGCTGAAGTTTTTTCTTCAGTACAATAAAGAATTTAGGCTAGATGTCTCCTCCAGCTTTAAGATTATGATCCAGTTATGTGGGAATGGCCAATCTACTGTCTCTTTGTAAAAAGAAAGACTTCTTTATGTAAGAGTGATTTCTAAAATACACAAATAATAAAAAGTGGCATCTCATTTTCCCTTGTTTTCATGTATGAACCCC
>NW_021861221.1:0-933 GCF_006229205.1 Suricata suricatta | reverse complement strand
TTAAGAGTGTAAAATGTCCTTTAAGGCCAAAATATTTGAGAGTTACTATATATCAGCAGTGCTATTCCTTCACTTTAACATGCCAGTTATGTTGGTAATATTTTTCCCCTTTGAAAAATTACTATTCAGGACAGTTTTCTTTATAAAGGTATCCCAGTCTAACCATTTAATTAATTACAGGTTTTCCATTTACAACTAGTACAAACCCTTATTCTTGTGTTCACACAGGCACTGTCTGAAAATCATAGCAAAGTACCATTTACTATACCCTTGACGATTAGTAGGCCAATTCTTGTGGTGTTTTAAATTTTTTTTTAATGTATTTATTTTGAGAGAGTGAGAGAGCACAAGTGGGCGAGGGGCAGAGAGAGGGAGAGAGAGAGAATCCCAAGCAGGGTCCCTCATTGTCAGCTCAGAGCACAACGCAGGACTTGAATCCATGAACCACAAGATTATGACCTTGTGCTGAAACCAAGAGTTGGATGCTTAACTGACTGAGCCTCCCAGTGACCCCAGTAGGCCAATTCTTAAAAGAATTTTCCTATGGATTAGTTTTTTGGACTGTAACTTTCCCTTTTTTTTATATGCATTAGTTTTGACCTTGCATGGAGAAATTCTGACAAAATGACACTAAAGCATCAGGCCATTTTACATAGCTTGTTTATAGGACTCAAGAGGACTTTGAGTTACAGTACCCTGATCAGACTCGAGGTAAATTCAACTTCTTCCAGGAGAGTGGACTCAGGTCTTTCCATGCCCACTACTATGAGGGTAACTTCTGGAGATCTGGGTGCATTTGGGGGTTCAGAATTAAAAGTAACTACTTAGCATGAGTAGTGATCAGATTAGAGTTGTATTATTTTAGCTCTTTATTTTGAAATAGTTTTAGATTTACAAAAGAGTTGTAAAGCTGGTGCAGAAAGCTATACCCTT
>NW_021861220.1:0-933 GCF_006229205.1 Suricata suricatta | reverse complement strand
AAGGTAACTCATAAACAGAACTCTAGTAAAATGTGAAGTCAAAATAATAAAATTTAAAGGAGAATTTTTATTTTATCAGAATAGGCAAGTATTAAACAGCAAGATGCAAAATGTGGAAATCATAAATGAAAATATTGATTAATACTATTATGTTATATTTCAGAGAAATTATTTACAGTGAACATAACTCTAAATGATAAATTCCTAGGCTATATAAAAAGGTATTCTTTTATTAGAAAATGTACTGAGAAGTTTAACTGGTACTTCACTGAAGAAAAATGTGAATAATCAAAATCCTATGAAAGAAAAACTAAATTGATTAGGAGTCAAGAGATTTAAATTTTAAACTACAATTTCCACTCTCTCAATTAGAAAATTAAGCTAAACTATTTAATATCAAGTCCTTGTGAAATGATAGGTCTAGAAGAAGGTTGATACTCTGCTGATGAGAGTGTGAATTTGTACAGTCTTCAAGAGACAGTAGAATCTTTCACCCCCAAAGATAATTTGAATTGAGCATGTAGTCATTTATAAAAGACTTGTGATTGATGTAATAAGACTTCAGAAAGAAAATACAGAAAAAGAGAAAAGCTTTCAAAAACTAACTTTTAAATATACAACTTTTTAAAATAATCTGTTGGAGATCATCACTAAGTAACTGAAAATTGAGGAGTGAAACTCAAAAGTGATAAGTGAATTATAATAATAGCCTGGGAGGATTATCAACTGACAAAAGGACATATGTGAAAAAACAAAAGATACACAAATGATCTCCTGAAAATAAGTATCATTAAATTATCCGTAGAAGAATAGGTAATAGAGAACAAGAATAAAGAGTGGAAATAAAATGGAGAATTAGGAGAGAAATAAGTCTCAGAAATTAAGCAAAAAATATTTAAGGAAGATGAGGACTGAAGTCTCCAAAGAAAATTC
>NW_021861219.1:0-933 GCF_006229205.1 Suricata suricatta | reverse complement strand
GTCAAAATTGAGTACTAGATAGTTGTAGGGAATTAGTACAGATGCCAGGTGAGCACCAATTGATGGGCTGTTAGGAGAGAAAAAATTGAACGCTTATTATAATTCTTACATGCCTTTAGAAATCCCAGTTGAATGAAACACAGAATGCCAGATTACTATTACAACAATTCCCACCTCTGCTGCATAGCATACATGGACACAACACAACAGACACTGGAATCCAATATATGAAGCCTTAGAAAATAAAAGATCGTTAAGCCCTGAATGAAACTGATACTATAAACCTATTTATTGACTAAATGATATCCTGCTGACTTGAAAAATTAATACGTTCTCCAAAAAGCCTTAATGGATCCCCAGGAATACACCTAAAAAAAGAAAAAAGCCCGAGGACATATTAAAGGACAAATAAATCACAGTAAAGCCTCCTGTAGAGGCTAGGTGTATCTGTCTCTGTGTGTGTATATATGTTCCTCATTTTTTGTTCCGATTGATTTACCAGTTCATAATAAGAAATGAATGTCATCAGTTACTCAGTTGGGAAAGCTTTTAAATATATGCAACCACAGTCTCAAGATTACAAATGTAAGTAACATTGCTAGAGGGTCATATTAAGAATGTTTACATCCACTAAAAACTAACTAGATGGCAAAATGACTTGTTTTATGCACATCTATTCAAATTCTGGTTAGAAAGAAAGATTATAACCTATTAGCAACTGAATATCTGTAACTCTTTTGTGCAGATATTTATTTACTTCATCATGATAATTCATGATTTTAAAAAAGATGAAGTTTTTTAAGTTGTAATTCTTTTGTTAAATATTATTAGTTTATACATTGTTATACCATAATTACAAAAAGAAACAAATTATACAAAAAAACACAAATAATCCTCAACTTTAAAACACATATCTATAAGTATGGAAAAACA
>NW_021861218.1:0-1853 GCF_006229205.1 Suricata suricatta | reverse complement strand
CATGAGCCTGGAAATGAACCTTTTATGTGATTCAGAGCTAGAGCTTAGCTGTTAATGTGAGACTAGCTAAGAACTGTGAACAATAAAGAGCCAACTCATTGACAATGTTTTAACCATCTTATGGGCAAAACCTCTGAAGGAAGATCATAACAGACAATGAACTGTCACACAAAAATTTCAAAATGCACAAGAAACACAAGAACTCACAGACACACACACCCAACACACACACACACACACACACACACACACACACACAGACATGAACAGGTCAAACAAAATTTGATACTCTTAAAAAAAAGAAAAGCATTCTAATTCCATATAGAACTGTTAAAGTATCAAGAAATGTTGAGACAATTCTAAAGTGGAAGAAACGAGGGTTTTGCCTTCCAGATATCAAGCATTAAGTATGGGGATAATTTGTTACCCAGTAATAGGTAATTAATATACTGAGGTTCTAGTTCTTGTTCTAGATTATGCATTTTAATCATGATTCTGGTCCACTAGTAGCTCAATGTTCCTGAATGAGTTGTTTATTTGATTTAAATTGTATTTCTTTGTACTATTGTTATATTTAACGTGACCTCTAAATAGAAAAAAATAAAATTAGCCTAACTATATACTTTCTTGTGGCCAAAAAACAATTTTATGAACATTTTAATAGAATTGAATTTAAATAGTAAATGACATTTTAAAATAACTGCATTAAATGTTAATTATTTTATAAATAATTATACACCTAGTAGTAATTATTTATAAAGAAGCAGCTCAGTCCCACATAAAAAGAATTTTTCCAACAACTGGCTTTTATTTATATAAGTCACAATTTCCTAAATAATAAAAGATTTATCTAAATCACAAAATGATACACCATCTTGCCAACAGTCATATCAATGTCTTATTGCACTTTGCATATGAAAGAAGAAGCAGAATTCTCAGATTTCTATTTCTGTTGATATCCACCACAGTTAGAAGTATATTTAATTTAAATTATAAATAATTTTGAATTAATAAAAAGTAAAGAAAGTAATGCAGTATCAAGACATGTCTATATATGCTATGTTTAAATATTTTCCTATATTATTTACTAATACTTGTTTATTTTTATTTTTAAGTCACACATGTCACAAATATTTGTAGCATCTGAAACTTTAATTATGTTTTATGTTTTAATTCTTATAACTAATAATGTAAACTGACTATATAAACACTGCAATGCTCTATCGTGTGTAGCATGATTTCTCCATCATGCCCATTTCTATGGCTAGAGAGGAGATATGATTTATTACTATGTTCTTATTCAGCCTCTGTGATAACAATGATGTGAATTTGTGAGCTCCATACTTGGTATATCCAGGTAACACAAGAATGGAAATAGCTTCTGTGTAAGTTAAACCTGTCTCTTGGTGAGATCTTACCGAAGAACTAAATATTCACAGTCTTTGCAGTGATCACCAATAATCTGTAATAAAAAATAAGAATATTGAAGAGAAAACCTATATCTAAGTCAAGTTTATATCTACCTTTACTATATGTTAATAATGCAAATTTAAAAGCTTTCCTTAGTATATTTTACTAATTAACTTAATTATTTCTTAAAATGCAGTCACCTGCCAGACACCAAGAATTCAAACCATTTACCTTAAAAGAGGGAAAAAAAACACAAATTGTATCTGCTTTTATGAAACATGCACTCTATAAAGATAGAAATAACTGCAGGGGAAAAAAAGAAAAAAGTGCTTAGTCAGTCAACTGGTTAAATAGACGATTTCCTAAATTTGACACTAAAATGTTTTATTTTTAATCAGTGCAACTCCTTGTTGATGAAAGTAAATTTTCCATTCTTCCAGAAT
>NW_021861217.1:0-3713 GCF_006229205.1 Suricata suricatta | reverse complement strand
GTAAAAGGAATTGTGAAACCGTCTATCTCATTTTGTCATCTGGAATTAGAACATGGCATTGCTCTAGGCATTTCCATAGAAATGTGAAAGAATTCTGCTTTAAGATAATTCAGTTCAATAGAAAAGTAGAGAAGAAAATCTAAAAGATATTCCAGTCTTGACATTCCTAGCCTTTTTATTTCCTGTTCTGTAACATTAAGTAATGCCATAGGTATTTACTGGAAATCTCAGAGTGTTCAGCTTAAGATGGTTGGTTCAAGAATTAGAACAAATAAAAGATTGTCAATCTATGGCCCTCCTATGCCTTTTATATTTTTGTTTTTTAAAATTAGATGATATGTTCTTAATTATGCTATACTTGTTTATGGATATGTTTAAAATAAATGTCAATAAATTAGACCCCCTGTTTGTTTCTTTTATTCCCCAAATCTTCACTGAACATTCGCTCTTTGGAAATAACTTTGGTAGTCTTGGAGATTCTAGCATCAACAAGCCCTACTACCTGCCTTTTTAATTTTTACTTATAAGGTCAGCAATCGTATAGTTATGGTAGGATATCTTGTAATATCTAAGGGGCATATAAAAGGAGTTAGTCGGTGATTGTATGTGTTTCATTTGCCACTGTCAAATGTAAATCTCCTTTAGAAAGGAAGATTGGTGATTGGGATAGCTAGAATTCCTATAGTGAGTGATAATTTTTAACTTAAATTTGGATGTAGGGCAAGCTGAGCCTGAGCGGGTGGTGGTCACAGTTCAGAGCTTCAGATAGTGTGTCTCTGAACTGAGATTCAAAAATCTGGAGTACAAAACTGTTCTTTATATTTACTTTGGGGAATGGTTACAAAAGAGAAAAATCTCCATCCGGAGAGGAATGAAAGTTGTCTTGTGATACTGTCCCTGTGCCATTGAACATAATTCTCAATTGAAGTTTTTAGAACACTTTTTTAAATTTTTATTTATTTATTTTGAAAGGGGGCTGTAATTGGGAGGGGCATAGAGAAAGGGAGAAAATGAATCCCACCCAGGCTTTACCCTGTCAGTGCAGAGCCTGACACAGGGCTTGATCTCATAAACCTCAAGATCATGACCTGAGCGGAAACCAAGAGTAAGCCACCCAAGCACCCCCACAAACTAATTTTTATACACATAGTCTTCTAAGAGTTTTTAGAATTAACTGATACTTTATTGAAATACCTGGAAACCATTGGATTGGCTTTTGTTGCCCTGGCCTGGGAGGGCCCAAGACCACTCCATTTAAGGCACACTTTATATACATTATTTTTGGTGTAATTAGGCATAGTCTAAGAAATGCTTATATTTTATGGCTGTGAAATGAGCGAGAATAGGAGTGGTTTGAATGGAACAGAAGCTAGGGAGGCAAGTACTTAGTCTTTGTCACAAATTCTAGGAATTTTGAATTGCATCCAGATGGAGGAGCAATTCTCTGTTATTAAAGAATACAACCTTAGAGGGGATATATTTACCGAGGTTTATTTGCTAAGCAGCATTTTGTTTGATCTGATGTTCCATGCCCTATAGTACTTCATGTTCTTTGAGACATACTGGGTTTTTAAAAATTCACATAGGTGAGGTTGGTGGGATCTATGGTTAAAATAATCGGAGTAATAACTGTCATTCATTAAGGACCTAAGTTATGTTGGGCCTTCTAACAGGTGCCTTACATATATTGCATTCTTTCAGACAGTCCCATATGGCAAGGCTTATCAGACTCTTTAGGACCTAAGACAAAGCTTAGTAATGTGCCCACGTTCACAGGTCTGGTATGTGGCAGAGCTGAGGCTAGACTTGTGGTCTGACCTCTGGTGCCCACTTTGTTCCACTCCTCCTGCCTGAGGCTCATATTCTGTCTCTAGATTCATTTCTCTTCTCACTACTCCATGTCTCCTCTTAGGTTCAAAAGGACCTTGAATCTGAAATACTAAATGCACATGTCAAGAACAAAGGTGAAAAATGATAATCAAGTACAATTTGTGAATTGTCTGTGGGCTTCATTTACCTAGTGTCCTGCTGCCCTTAACCCCAGGGTTTCTTGAGATCTGGCTTCCCAGAGGCTAGAAGTTTTGTCCAATTTCATCTCTTTTGTGTGTAGATATTCAGAATATATCATCCCAGAATATGCCTCTTGAGCATATTGGTTATTTTGAATTAAAGGCACCTGAGAAACAGACAGTGCAGGAAGGATATTATAAGCCCCCTTTATCCCCCTAAAAGACAGAGAGAAGTCTCCCATGTGAAAGATGCCCTCACTGTACCAAGAGGGTGGAAGGCATCTTTATCACCAGAGACAGGGAATTGAGAGCTAAGACTGTATAAATAAACCTTGTTAATTCTTCACCATTTACTTGCCCTAGCCCAAACCCCTTTGACCTATCAGTTCTTCACGGAGTTAGTGTTTGTCTAAAAGCTTCCTGCTTTGGTCACCTCTTTTAGTCTCACATCTTTGTAGGGCTCACATACTTCCATATGTGTGTAATTATATTTGGTTTTTCTTCATTTAATCTGTCTTTTTATTCCAGGAGGCTTCTTAGTCAAGTACCTGAAGGGTAGAAGGTAAATTATTTTTCCTCTCCTGCATGTGCATTACAATACCCTTCCCCTTAGTGTTCTCCAGTGTATTCTCTTGTCCAAATTTGAACCTAAATCTGTTGACCGGCTCTTTATTGCATCCTCCTCTGAAGAGCCCAGAATCATTTGCCCTTTCCCTGACTTAGCAATATCCCATTCCAGTAAAAGGTCATTTTGACAGTGATATTTAGACCTGGTCATCACTACTGGGTGTCTTTATCACATTCTCAAAATGATTTCCAAATGATCCAGTGATATAGTCAGATTTAGCAAAGAAGCTACTAGTTTGGTTACTATATCTCTAAGAGATAGGATTTTGATGTTTGCAGTAGAATGTTAATGGGATTTTTAATTTAAGAACCAGAAAAAAAAAAAGCTCCCATTTCTTCAGTGAGAGTACATTTTACGTTAAATTTGGATATAGGGCAAGGTGAGGCTGAGGGGACTGAGGGGGCTACTGGACACAAACCAATGAATGAGCTTAACTTGATGGTTAAAAACCAAAGCGTTTCCTATTAAGTGTTAGATGAGGAAAGAACATTGAAATAACTAAGTAAGCAGACATCTACAGGGTCTCAATTTCTATAAACTCTGGAGTCCTTCTGAGAAGTACAGCATAGTTCCTTGGAATTACCTTTGGATAATGATAGGCAACTAGTTTATAGATAGATAGATAGATAGATAGATAGATAGATAGATAGATAGATAGAATGAATCTTGGTTTAGAGTGCGTGTAATTACATTTGTGCAGATATCCAGGGATTTTTAGTCAGGTGATAGATAGCAAAGGATGGCAAGTAAAGGTTTGCCAATGCACAAAGAGTAAGGAGAAAATTCTCAGGGTACTGTGATCATACTGGTTATTGAAAAAGACAGTGTATAATGTTGCTTTTGAGTAAAGTATGACAAACACTTCCTGCAAAGATTTACAAGGAACTTTTCAAAAGTATTTCTGACTCTGTATTGGAAAACACCTGTTACACAATAAGATCTCACAAAGTTGGAGAATGACAAGAGCATTTTGCCACCTCAGGAACTCCACCAGAAAACAAAGAAGGTTGTTGTCATAACAAAGTCTAGAGGTCATTCTCAATGAAGTCCCTACTGTGTAAAGGTTTATGGGAGAG
>NW_021861216.1:0-933 GCF_006229205.1 Suricata suricatta | reverse complement strand
GTAGACGGAGTTTGAAAGAGCTCAATTATTTTAACATAGGAGCTATGCTTTGTTTAAAAATACATGCTATTAAAATTCCAACAATTAATTATTTTTCAACAATGTGCTTCCAAAAGTGAAAGTAATGTTAAAATCAACAGTTTGGCACAGAGGCAGAAAGTTTAGAGCTTTGGCCTTGGAAGGCAGACCACCTGGGTTCAAGTCCTGCCTGTCCTCCGGCCAAGCAGGCGACCGGGAACAGTTGTTTAACCCGCCTTGGCCAGCGTTTCCTGTCAGTAAAGTGGGAATAGGTGTATCGCTCATGGGTGGGAAAATAGGACAAGGTAACATACCCGAAACATGCAGAACCAGATCACAAGTCTAGGAAAATGCTCCTGGAAGGAACTAAACAGTTCACAGGACCGATTCCCTCTCAAGGCCGATTTCAGCCCACAGGCCACCATGTCTCAGCATCTGCCCGGGTCCAGCCTCCTTACTCTCCACACGGGGCTCGTGTGAGTCATGGAAAAGGGAAGGGAGCTGCCCAGGCAAATGGTTCGTTAGTCCTAAACTTGGGTCCTCGACTGGAATTTCCTTTTGATGCATTTCATCAACTAAACCCGCGTGCCCTGGAAAGCAAGCAGCTCGTTTCCGTGGGGAGCAGAGGGATCGAGGCTCCCTCAAACTGAGGATAATTCCCTACTTGCCACAGCTGCCCCGGATCCGCTGCAGGCAGGAGCAGAGGCCCTTGTGCTCCGGCGGAGAGAGGAGAGCGAGGTCCAGACATATCGCTGCTCATCTAAATTGTTAATAACGCTCCCATCTTCAGATCATCAGGGTAATCAGACCCAAATTAGCCTGACACTCTGAGCCACAGAATAACAAGGAGAGTCAGAGGGATAATGTTTCTTTAATGAAAATCTCATCACTGCAGATTGAATATTAAGGGTCTTG
>NW_021861215.1:0-933 GCF_006229205.1 Suricata suricatta | reverse complement strand
CAGGTCCTCAGAGGTTAATTCACTTGAGTTAAGAGGTTATTGCACCACGTCCTTCAAGCTTCTGGAGTTGAGATGTTATTGTACAAACGTCCTTCACGCTTTGGCACGCTTATGATAACAATAAGAAGAGGGTGTGAAGTTCCCAGGAAAATGTTGTAACAATAACTGTGGGAACAGAACAAGTTTTGTCTAGAAAAAACCCTTCTCTTGGCTGTTTGTATAAAATCACTTGCATGTGAGACATAAAGCGGCCATGTGGGCACTGCTCCTGTTGTCCCTCCAGTCCCATCCTTTGATCCTCTCCTCTTTTCCTCATTCCCTTGCCCTCGCGTCCCTGCTTCTGTGCGCCCGCGCGCACTACAGTATTCGTTACTTTTGGCGGGACCCAATCACAACATTTAGAGTGTTAACCAATTACAGAGTGGACCCAGGACCCAGGCCCCTCACGTAGGGTATAACTAGCCTTCTAGACCCGCCCTTAGGAATGTTAAGGGTGTTAGCTGGCCTTTCCTGATTGGGTGTTACAAGGGTGGTCCCTCTTCCTTGGGCAACGTGTGCCCTTCTATTGTCTAATGATTCTGAGAAACCGACACCTAGGCCTCCAAGGTCAGAGGGAAACTTGAAAGCTGTCATAGAGTCAGTTTGGTTCAGACCTGCATCCTTACACAACATGCTCTGTAGTCAGTATGAAGAGATCTGTCTCCCGTTTGCCCCCAGAGTTGTGTGAACTGCTGTTTCATGTTGCTTCTGCAAGCAGGCTGCTATCTCTTTAGGGACAGAGACCCAGCTATCACTTACCCACCAGGTCCAGTGCTGCATCGGGTTCCAAGGCCCACTGGTTTCACAAACAGAATTAAGCCTCTCTGAGTTTTAAAGCCAAGTGTTATGGGCATCCATGTTCCCAGTGTGAGGTCCCTGGTGTGAGGGCCCATT
>NW_021861214.1:0-933 GCF_006229205.1 Suricata suricatta | reverse complement strand
CCCCCCCCCCCCCGTTTTCCCTGGTGTTCCTGGGACTCAGCTGGCTGAGCAGAGGTGCGGTCTGCTCAACCCCCGCTCCTCTGACCCCCTGCAAAGCAGTCACCAAGAAGGGGGGGCACCCGAAGTCTGGGTCTGAGGCTGAGAGACCACCGGAAGTCAGCAAGCAGCACAGCTGGCGAGACAGCATTGCACTCAGGCCCCGCCTGTCTCCTGCGGGCAGGCTGCCCGCTCCACATGCAGCCCCGCGCTCCTGCCAGCTGAGCTCCTGCCAGCTGTGCTCATCGGGACACCCTCATTTTGTTCCCACACCTGGATGTGTCCTCGCACTGGGTAGAAAAACGAAACGAGTGTGGAAGACTTCTGTGTTTTGGGAAAGTAGGAGGAAAGCAGAATAGCCCCCACTCCCTTTCCTCATAGGGTGCACGCAGCCGATTTGGGATTGAGGGATTCCCTGCCTTCATCAGGGGCCTTGAGTTGTTTTTTAAAAAAATAGTTTAAAATGTTGTATTTATTTTTGAGAACGTGAGCAGGGGAGGGTCAGAGAAGGAGACACAGAATCTGAAGCAGTCTCCAGGCTCTGAGCTGTGATGTGAGCCACTCAGGTGCCCCTAGGGGGCTTTATTCTGACCCCAAAGTGGGGCTGCTTCTGGTACAGGGAGGGGGATAGCCGCCTTCGGGTGTCTCCCGAGTGTGAACAGACCACCCTGCCCGGGGCAGTTATGCTCCTGAGTGAACCTCCCCATCTCCTCAGCCTTGAAGATGCTCCCCCCCACTTTGTCTGCAGTTCACTCTGAGCTTGTGCACTGGAGCCTCTGAGTGAAAGAAGGCCTCACCTCTCCTAGTCTGCTGATTTTCCGGTTTTGTTTTTTTGCTATTGGTTTTTGTTTGAGATATAATATACGTATTATAAAATTCACCTTTTTTTAGTGTACA
>NW_021861213.1:0-933 GCF_006229205.1 Suricata suricatta | reverse complement strand
GCCAGTATGGGCCTGGCCATGAGGCTTACTCCCCCACAGATCCCTTCCCTGGCCCCGGGGCCCCTAGGACACTTGCTCCAAATCAGGTAATAATGCAAGAATGAGCTTGACGTTGACCACTCTGTCTTGTTTCCTGTTGGGAATGATCCTGTCTTCCCTCACAGGACACAGACAGCAGCAGCCTGACTTCATCTGACCTCTGGTGAGTCTTGAGCCTCCTGTAGGGGGTGTCCTGAGCTGGAAAGTCAGTCACGTGCTGGCCTTCACCAAGAGTCCCGAGAACACAGTCTTTGGTGGGAATTTATAGGGTGCTGTGATGACGTGATCCAAGACAAACCGGTTTCCTTGAGGTCACAGATGCGCACAGCTCTCCCTCTTCTCCCCTCCCCCACCCGCCGAGGGCGCCCCACGCTCAGCTCACTGGGAGACTGTGACGATACCTCTCTGTTCTTCACAAGTAACCTGTGAGCTAGTGCGCAGGTGTGCGCGATGCCCTGTCTGTGAGCGTGTGCCACGTGCGGAGGCCGTCTCGGGTCATGACCGTATGGGGCTGAGGCAGGGCTCGCTGAGCGCAGGGTGAGTGCCGGCACCGCCCAGGGTCCCGGGGGATGCAGGGCCTCTGTCTGTCACTGTGTCGGAGAGGCAGAGAGTGGTCTCTGCGCGTCATGGCCCAGCTTCAAGCACAGGTTCTAGAGAGTAAATCAGGTGGAGCGGAACATATTGACTACTGTTCCCACAATGACACGTCATCTTCTCCTGGAACAGGAGCACTAGGAAAGGTTCAGGGCATCCGTGTTTGTGAGGTCCCTGCCGCTTCCCTGCATTCCCCTGAGGGCACGCAGAGCACGGGCTCCCTCTGATCCTGAGAGGATGGCTCTGTGAAACATTTTCGAGGCTCCGGTGTCTGGGTATTGTATCCTTCCAAACCTCAGG
>NW_021861212.1:0-933 GCF_006229205.1 Suricata suricatta | reverse complement strand
TTCTGGATACTAAGTGTGTACGCAGTTCGTACGTACTGTCACCGAGTCCTAGATGGGGCCGTCCAGGCTGCCACCACCCTGTGCTCCCCCCACATGCTGTATTCTAAACATTTTAGAATCATTTTGCACGAGAGCAAGAGATTTCTTTTGCCATTAGGCTTTTGCCTCTGGAGTTAACATGTCCATATTTTTTGCTGCGCGAAGCGTTAAGGCAGCGCAGTGACAGGCAGGCGCGTGGCCCCTGTGTTCTGTAGCCCACGTAGAGTCCACGGGTGGTTTTGAGTTGTGTTTTCTCTCCGCGTAACCTTTTAAAATCCGACTCTGAGACACTGAATTTCTGGTTCCTTCTTTTTCTTACTGGCTGTTCCATTCTTTGCAGATATGGATGCAGGTAACTATTCATTTCCTTCATGGCAGAACTTGTCTTGTTGGAGGAGAGAGGCGAGACCCAGCTTCGCACTGTAGTGTCCCTGGCCGCCTCGTTCTGTGTGTCACCCGGTTTTGTTTCATTCCATCCTTCGATTTCAGTTGAACATTCCACCCTGTTCTGTCCCTTAGATGTCTTCTTAGCAGTAGTGCTCAGTAGCCTCCTGTGTCTCCTGTAACACCTGTTCTGGCATTTAACTCTCGTCCTCGGTCCCGTGGGTAACCATGCAGAAGAGTCCGGGAGGCTGGCGTTCCGGGGCCATTCAGGGCTCTGCCCTCCTTGTGCAGAATTCCACCACCCGGTCACCACAGCCTCGTGGCCACTGCAGGGAAAGACCCGCTTTTCCATTGTTCACGGGGAGAGGAGGGCTTAGGGCGATGGGTGGTCCAGGCTGCTGGGTGGGGATCGGAGGGAAGGCGGGCGGCGGTCTGATGGAGAGCGGATGCACGTGCTAGAAAACGGCATGGTTTGGAGATGGGGGAGGGGGTGGTGGGGTGGTGGGGGCA
>NW_021861211.1:0-933 GCF_006229205.1 Suricata suricatta | reverse complement strand
AAAGGCAAAAAATATGACACTATATGTCAATATTTACTAACTGTAGAATCTTTACATGTAGTCTTACTCTTGATGATGTATACATTTTCTTCCACTCCCAATCTGTGGAATAACCCTGGAAATGGATATATGTTTAACTCCCAGGAATGCAATAAATCATGCTGCAAATCTTCACAGGCAGGGTTTAAAGCTCCCTGTTCTCAATACAGACTTCTAATAAACATTTATTTATTAGTGTCTACTTTATGCTTAGCACTGACAAACCCTAGGGAAACAAACAAAAAACATAGTTCCTATCTTAAGCAGTCAGTTTAGTGGAGGAAATAGATAAAAAATAATCTATCAAAAGCTGTTAGTAGAGCAACTAACCCATCTAGGAAAGGGTGTAAAGCATCACCCTGTTGACTGGTATCCCTGCCACCTCGCTCTTTCCCTTCACCCCCTCCCTGCCCTCAGCCCTCCTAGTCGTGGTCTTCTCTGAAAGCAGACGGTAAAACAGGATTTATTCTACAGACACTACAGAACTGCACTGTTCCCTAAGCCACGTGGAGCTACTGAGCATTTGAAATACAGCTACTGCAGATGTGCTCTAAGTACAGTGTAAAATATACACTGGCGTGGAAAAACTTAGTATAAAGAATGAAAAAAATACAGTATATCTCACTAATAATCACATGTGGTCACTAATGACCACATCTTAAAATGATAGTACTCTATATACTGGGTTAAGTATGTTATTAAAATAGATTTCACCTGTTTCTTTTTACTATTTTTTTTTTTGAGACAGAGAGAGATAGCATGAGCAGGGGAGGGTCAGAGAGAGAAGGAGACACAGAATCTGAAGCAGGCTCCAGGCATTGAGCTAGGTGTCAGCACAGAGCCTGATGCAGGGCTTGAACCCACGAACCGTGAGATCATGACCTGAGCTGAAGC
>NW_021861210.1:0-933 GCF_006229205.1 Suricata suricatta | reverse complement strand
GATTCTATTCAGAACCTTAATGGAGTGGGTGATGCCCATGCAGACAGAAGCCATGGATGGAAATGTCAATTTCTTCTAGAAACACATCACAGACATCCACAGAAACAATGGTTAATCTGGATACCCCTGATGCAGTCAAGATGACACTTAACCAACACAAGTCAACCTCCTGTAAACGTGGAGCTAAAAGACAGAAGATTTAGAAGTCCATGCCATCGCTGGGTGGAGTCTGGTGGGCATATCATTGCTTCTGTGGAGAAGGAGGACAGAGGCCCATAGGAGACACTGTGGTCCTGGGTCATATGGGAGGAGACAGGTCCCTTCTTGGAGTGCATCTGGGAGAGGTGGCACTGCCTCTCATGAGACAGGAGAGCTGACAGGCACCTTTGCACTTCCCTGTTCATTAGCATAGGAGCCCCTGCTGAGAGCAGCTAACTGGATGCTGTCTTCTTCTTAAATGTAACTATGACCTCCAAGCCTCCAGGTGTTTCTGCAACTGTCCTTCTGGAACAAACCAGCTCCTGCCACAGCACAGCAAGACCCTCCTCCAGAGGATCAGTGGGGATCCATGTCATATTGAGTTCATAGAATCTGGAGTCTTCAAAGCCAGGTAGAGCTCCTGAGATAAAACATAAAAGTACTGTGATGGGGGGGGAGGGGAGGCCTGAGTGGGAACTCATCTCCAGGGACTAGAGAGTGGGCTGATGCCAATATTTCCACCCACCAATCAGTAAGGACAGACCTCAGCCTGCAGCACAGCGCCAACCAGTGGGAGCTGAGCCTCTAACATCAAGCCTTCCCCACCCCAACTGCTTTCCTTAGGTGCTTCCTTACTTGGGAAAGAGTGCCTGAAAACCAGAGCAACAGTGTGCACCTCCCTCCAAAGATCAGCATAAACCCCCACACTCACCAAGTCTACGGGCCATATAGTGA
>NW_021861209.1:0-933 GCF_006229205.1 Suricata suricatta | reverse complement strand
TTGTGTTTCAAACTGAGATTAATGGTATTACTGTTGCTTGTTTAACAAACATTTTTTGTTTGTTTAAGTCCTTGCCTGCATTAATTGAACAAGGAAATGGATTTTCCCAAGTTTTAAAGATGCAGCCTATTATCCAGCTCCAGAGAGTCCACCAAGAAGTCTTTTCCGGTAGTTACAGGCAACCAGATGTTAAACCTGAGAGCTTTATTACACAAATAGAAACCACACCCACAGAGACTTCTACTAGGAAAGCCACTGATGTGGTGCTGAAGAGAAGGCAAACTAAAGACTGTCCCCAGAGAAAATGGTATCCATTGAGGCCAAAGCGAATTAATCTTGACACCTCTTGACAGCTCTTTTTATCATGGGAGTTGAAGTTCAGTACTATCAACATTTAGATTACAACTTCATTTAAAAGGACAAATAACTCCTTAACTAGTGATTCCTTTATACAAATATAGTAGCTCTGTGCTGAGATATAATGTAATCATTGCATTTCCTTATCATTTTGTCTTTAGTGATGAAAAGCATATTTTTTGAATATTGGCACAAAGAGATCAGGGGGTATTAAGAGTGCAAGCTCTTACTGCTCTCGGCTGTCTTACAGCTTTTGTGGACTATCACCTTTCGTGGAGTAACACATCCTGTTGAGTTTCTGGTATTACATCTTTCTTTAAAAAGGAGCAGTGTAACAGTCGTCTTTATTTAAGTGCTAAAACGAATCCTCTGTTCTGTTTAGGAGCCAGGAGCAGATGCAGTTGGGTTTTTTGTTTTGTTTATTTTTTTTTCAGTGCAGTTTTGATTGATCACATTGATATGCAGATGAGAAGACTTTGTTACTCCAAGTTCAGCTAATTTGGATTTGTGGTGTTATTTTTAGGATTTTTTTGTTTTTGTTTTGTAAGACAAAGAAGACTTATTTACATAAGACTT
>NW_021861208.1:0-933 GCF_006229205.1 Suricata suricatta | reverse complement strand
AGTTTGGAAACCATCCTGGTCTGGAGCCTGAGGCCTAAAAAGTAATGGCGGCCGGGATGTGGGGGAGATATGGGAGGGAAATGTTGGATGAGGAGGGCCCAGATTCCGGAAAGAAAGTTAAATGGGCTGAGAGCACAGGCGCTGCCCTTGTTTCCTGTCTCTCTGCAGGTCTGTGTGTCTGTCCCCAGCACTCTGCAAGACTAGAAAAGGAGGAAGAACTTGTCCAGAATCTCTGAAGGTGAATTAAAGGAGGGAGGGGCACTGGACAGGAATAGTGGGGGGAGGGAGTAGAGGGCACAGCTTGCGCAGAATTTGAGAACCCCACTGCCCATCCCCCAAACACATGTCTTGTACCCACCCCACCTTACTGAAGGATGGTACAGAAGGTGGTAGGCCTCGCCAGGGAATGGTTGGCTCTCATGTTTGGGGTGAATTGGGGGGTAAAGTTTCGGGAGAAGTCACACTTGGAGGGTTGTGCCAGTTCAAGGGAACCTAGCCACGGGGAAAGATGGCAGTACTATCAGGACCTGCATTTCACCTACAAGTCTTCGGTCTTGCTTGTCTCCTTTATCTTTTCTTACCCCTCCCACCGCACCCCACTCCCCCACAGGAAAAGAAGGGGAAATCTGAACATGGAAAAACTCTACAACGAAAATGAAGGGAAGCTGGAAATCGAGAGAAAGCCAGAAGATGAAATAAATACAGAAGATGAAGGAAAATCAGATGAGGAAGAGAAGCTGGAAGTGGAGGGGAAGCCAGAGCATGCGGGAAAGTTCCAGAATGAGGGACAGCCAGATGATAAGGGACAACCAGAAGATGAGGGGAAGCAAGAAAAGCAGGGCAAGTCTGAAAATGAGGGAAAACCACACAGTGAGGGCAAGCCAGAATCCCTGGCAACAGCTGAGAGTGAGTCACGGGCTGCTGAAAAGCGCC
>NW_021861207.1:0-933 GCF_006229205.1 Suricata suricatta | reverse complement strand
AAGTTTTTCTTGGGGAAAACAGGGAGACAAGACACAGTGGTGGTCTTCTGAGATCTAAATGCATCCAATATGAACGAGGTGGTCAGTCTGTTCTGTGCAGCTCCCAAGTTCAAGGGAGGCAGGTCTGGCTCAGCATTCAGCCTGCAGGGGTGGGGGTGGGGGCAGTGGGACAGTGCCCTGCCTGAGCTTCGTGGTGACTCCAAGATCTCTGTCCAGACATTAAATGTGCTCATTCTCTAGACAGGTGACTGCTGGGGGCGGGGGGATGTTAAATGTGCTCATTCTTTGGACAGATGACTGCTGGGGGCAGGGCCCCTGCTGGGGGTTGGGATGTCCTGCAAATCTGTGCTCTATGGGGACCCTCTGTGGTTCTGTGTGGGAGCAGAGAGGGCCCATGTGGCAACAGAGAATGCGGGTGAGGAGACGTGAGAGGGAGAGGGCACTAGAGAAAGCTGGTGGCCAGGACTCAGCAGGCCTTGACAGCCTGCAGGTGTCATCAGGGGAAGGATGGGTTAGAAGAGGCAAGGGAAGCCACCATCCCATGGAGGAGGTGCAGCATGAGCCTGGCCTTCGCCAGATCCGACGGCAGGCCACGGGTGGCCTCGCACGTGGGTAGGAGAGGGTATTCGGTGGTCTGGCATGGCGGGAGCCATGCAGTTGGGTGAAGGGCTGGGACCTCCGGTCAAGAGGCCTCCTCCTGTCCTCCTTCCTCTGCCTCTGGTCCCCTGGAGCCCTCGTGTGCTCTCGTCAGAGGGCACTGCACACTCTGAAGGAGCCACAGCAGCCACCACAGGGTAGCACGGCACCATGCCTCCAGGGTGGGAGCCAGGAGAAGGAGCCTGGGCAGGCGGTGGGCTCTGCCTGTGACCTTGGCAAGTCTGTCCCCATCTGCACCTCAGTTTCCATCCCTCCAAAGTGGGGGTCCTGGGCCAC
>NW_021861206.1:0-1854 GCF_006229205.1 Suricata suricatta | reverse complement strand
TCTCTCTCTCAAAAATAAATGTTAGAAAAATTTTTATGTAAAAAACATTAAAGAATAACCAGGACTTTTCATATATTCTCCAAGATTAAGCTTCACATTGCCTGGGGTGGTTGGTTTCCACCCATCCTGAACTCTTTTGAAAAATTTCAAACATGCAGAAAAAATTGAAAAAAAAAAAAAAAGACCATTCATATACTTGCCGTGTGGATCCAATATTTGACATTTTGCCACAATTACTTCTTTTTTCTCTCTATATATACTTTTTAATCTAAAACATTTGAATTAAGTTGCATTTGTAAGGACTTTGTTCTAATAACCACAATGCCATTATTACATGAGGAAATTAGCAAAATTACATCATCAAGTATCTATTACATATTCAGATTTCCTTGATTGTCTCACAGTTGCTTTATTCTTTAGAGAGAGAGGACCTGAGCTTAGGGAGAGGGGCGGGCCAGTGGAGGGAGGGAGGGGAGACAGAGAGAGACAGAAAGGAAGGAAGGAAGAAAAGAAAGAAAGAAAAAGAAAGAAAGAAAAGAAAGGAAAAGAAAGAAAAAGAAGAAAAAAGAAAAGAAAGGAAAAGAAAAGAAAAAAGAAAAAAGCATCTCAAGCAGGCTCCACACTCAGCACAGGGCTCCAACAAGGGACTCAGTTCTACAAACCTGGGATCTTGACCCAAGCCAAAAATCAAGAGTCAGACTCTCAATTGAGTGAGTAACTCCTGCGCTCCTGTAGCTGATATTTTGGTATTTTTTCACTATCCAGGATCCAGTTGAGGTTTATGCATCACTTTTGGTTGTTTAGCTTTGTACTTTCATTTAGTTAAGAACATAGGAAAGTTTCTGTAAAAGGAAATTTCACATACACTTTATGCATGTTAACTAGTTGGTATTAAGGGTTGAGGGGAATGGTGATAGTACATTTCTTTTGGCTTCTCCTTCCCTTAAGAAGCTCAAAAATATTACCCAGTTCTGATATTTTTTTCAGGCTATTTCCTGCTAATCTAGATCTATTAACATCATTTGTAACTTTGAGGAAGGCCAGTAAAATTTGGAAAGGGATTCCTGATTGTTTTTACTGGAATGCTATGTTTTAGTATCTTTGGAGGAGTGTTCTTATATGTGTGTTTGTGTTTTTCCTACAGAGAATCTTTTTTTATATCAGATGAATATGCATATAAATTGCCATAAATTGTGTTCTGTGTTTTTTTTTGAAACTTGAATATAATGACCTTAGCTGGAGGTTAGCAATTGATGAGGGAGCATAAGGCAAGCTGAGTGCCAAGCACCAGTGAGCAACCCTCCCCTCTCCAAGTGTGATATCCCTCAGGCACTCATAGCTGCCCAAGAACAAAGGAAAGAAAACAAATGGTTAACTGTCTTAATGTTAATGCTTTGCTAGAGGGAAAAACCACCTTAGTTTGGCTGTAGCTTGGCCTATATGGATTTTGTGAATCTTTAGCATATGAAAATTCCATTGGAAACTTCCCCTTGACTTTACTTCTCCCTATTCCCAGATATGTAACCAGTTACCCTTCACCACCCCAGTGCAGCTCTTTTCTAACTTCGGTTCCTGTCCCCGTGCTTTAATAAAATCACCTTTTTGCACTGAAGTTGTCTTCAAGAATTCTTTCTTGGCTGTCAGCGCTGAACCTCCACCATCACCCCTAAACCTCATCAGTCTGGTTCAGCAAAGTGTAGCCTGGCATTCAAGGTTCTCCATAGTTTGGCCTTCAGCTATGTCTGTGGGAAAAGTAAGTGAGAGGATTTATTTCCAGAAATACCAAATAAAAGTTCTACTGTCTAGTTAACAATAGGTTTATAACTTACCTGAAATATGTATAACCTTCCACCG